>NC_061514.1:84348988-84472412 GCF_022539505.1 Lolium rigidum | reverse complement strand
TATTATAAGACTTTACATTGTCTCCTTGTTGTTCAAACACCTCAACCAGAAAATATCTAGACTCTAGAGATCAATCATGCAAACAGAATTTTAACAAGCTCTATGTAGTTATTAATTAACGAGTACAAGGTACATGATGCAAGAGCTTAAACATGATCTATATGAGCACAACAATTGCCAAGTATCACATTATTGAAGACATTAAACCATTTACCACATGCGGCATTTTCCGTTTCCAACCATATAACAATGAATGAAATAGTCCAATTTTCGCAATGAACATTAAAGATAAAGCTAAGAACACATGTGTTCATACGAAACAGCGGAGCGTGTCTCTCTCCCAAACAAAGAATGCTAGGATCCGATTTATTCAAACAAAAAGCAAAAACAAAAACAAACAGACGCTCCAAGTAAAGCACATAAGATGTGACGGAATAAAAATATAGTTTCACTAGAGGAACCTGATAAGTTGTCGATGAAGAAGGGATGCCTTGGGCATCCCCAAGCTTAGACGCTTGAGTCTTCTTAAAATATGCAGGGATGAACCACGGGGACATCCCCAAGCTTTGAATTTTCACTCTTCTTGATCATATTGTATCATCCTCCTCTCTTGACCCTTGAAAACTTTCTCCACACCAAACTCAAAACAAACTCATTAGAGGGTCAGTGCATAAGTCATATATTCAGAGGTGACATAATCATTCTTAACACTTCTAGACATTGCAAAGCTACTGAAAGTTAATGGAATAAAGAAATCCATCAAACATAGCAAAACAGGCAATGCGAAATAAAAGGCAGAATCTGTCAAAACAGAACAGTTCGTAAAGACGAATTTTAAAGTGGCACCAGACTTGCTCAGATGAAAATTCCCAAATTGAATGAAAGTTGCGTACATATCTGGGGATCACGCTCGTAAATTGGCAGATTTTTTTGATTTTTCTACAGAGACTACTGCTCAAATTCGTGACAGCAAGAAATCTGTTCCTGCGCAGCAATCCAAATCTAGTATTGGCTTTACTATCAAAGACTTTACTTGGCACAACAATGCAATAAAATAAAGATAAGGAGAGGTTGCTACAGTAGTAAACAACTTCCAAGACTCAAATATAAAATAAAGTGCAGAAGTAAAATAATGGGTTGTCTCCCATAAGCGCTTTTCTTTAACGCCTTTCAGCTAGGCGCAGAAAGTGTGTATCAAGTGTTATCAAGAGACGAAGCATCAACATTGGTGTTGGGAGTTTTCTCAACTATGCATTTTATTTTATCTATGTGAGTTTCACAGGCTCCCTTTTCATTATTCTTAGGCTTGCTATCCTCGTCAAACAAATTTTCAGGAACAAGCCAACCATAGTTATTTTCTAGAGCGTCATTCATTCGTAGGAGCTTACAAGGTATTGTTGTCTTAATCACCGCACCATCATTAATATTATTAGTGTACCTTACTCTCTCCATGTCCATCTTTTCAAGGATACTAACAAAATTAGTATATGAGCCAAGCATCTTGTATTTAATAAAGACCTTTCTAGCCTCTCTTGCTACACCACCAAATTCTTTAAGAAGGGTTTCTAAAACAAAATCTTTCTTTTCCCCTTCCTCCATATCACTGAGTGTGAGAAACATGTGTTGGATTATAGGATTGAGATTAACAAATTTAGTTTCCAACATGTGTACTAAAGAAGCAACAGCAATTTCATAAGTAGGAGCAAGTTCTACCAAGTGTCTATCTTCAAAATCTTCAGCGGTACTAACATGGGTGAAAAAATCTTATATATTATCTCTCCCAATTATAGACCCTCGTCCTACCGGTATGTCTTTCAGAGTGAACTTAGGAGGAAACATGATGAAATAAACTAAAGGTAAATAAAGTAAATGCAAGTAACTAATTTTTTTGTGTTTTTGATATAGAGAACAAGACAGTAAATAAAGTAAAACTAGCAACTAATTTTTTTGTGTTTTTGATATAAGAAGCAAACAAAGCAGTAAATAAAGTAAAGCAAGACAAAAACAAAGTAAAGAGATTGGAAGTGGAAGACTCCCCTTGCAGCGTGTCTTGATCTCCCCGGCAACGGCGCCAGAAAAAATGCTTGATGGCGCGTGAGACACACGTCCGTTGGGAACCCCAAGAGGAAGGTGTGATGTGTACAGTAGCAAGTTTTCCCTCAGAAAGAAACCAAGGTTTATCGAACCAGTAGGAGCCAAGAAGCACGTTGAAGGTTGATGGCGGCGGAGTGTAGTGCGGCGCAACACCAGAGATTCCGGCGCCAACGTGGAACCTGCACAACACAATCTCAGAACTTTGCCCCAACGTAACAGTGAGGTTGTCAATCTCACCGGCTTGCTGTAAACAAAGGATTAGATGTATAGTGTGGATGATGATGGTTGTTTGCGAAGAACAGTAAAGAACAATTGCAGTAGATTGTATTTCAGATGTAAAGAATAGGACCGGGGTCCACATATCACTACTGGTGTCTCTCCCATAAGATAAGCAGATGTTGGGTGAACAAATTACAGTTGGGAAATTGACAAATAATGAAGGCATAACAATGCACATACATATATCATGATGAGTAATATGAGATTTAATCAGGGCATTACGACAAAGTACATAGACCGCTATCCAGCATGCATCTATGCCTAAAAAGTCCACTTTCAGGTTATCATCCGAACCCCTTCCAGTATTAAGTTGTAAACAACAGACAATTGCATTAGGTATGGTGCGTAATGTAATCAACACAAATATCCTTAGACAAAGCATCGATGTTTTATCCCTAGTGGCAACAGCACATCCACAACCTTAGAACTTTCTGTCACTATCCCAGATTTAATGGAGGCATGAACCCACTATCGAGCATAAATACCCCCTCTTGGAGTCACAAGTACCAACTTGGCCAGAGCCTCTACTAGCAACGAAGAGCATGCAAGAACATAAATAACATATATGATAGATTGATAACCAACTTGACATAGTATTCAATATTCATCGGATCCCAACAAACACAACATGAAGAATTACAAATAGATGATCTTGATCATGATAGGCAGCTCACAAGATCTAACATGATAGCACAATGAGGAGAAGACAACCATCTAGCTACTGCTATGGACCCATAGTCCAGGGGTGGACTACTCACACATCGATCCGGAGGCGATCATGGCGATGAAGAGACCTCCGGGGGATGATTCCCCTCTCCGGCAGGGTGCGGGAGGCGATCTCCTGAATCCCCCGAGATGGGATTGGCGGCGGCGGCGTCTCTGGAAGGTTTTCCGTATCGTGGCTCTCGGTACTGGGGGTTTCGCGACGAAGGCTTTAAGTAGGCGTAAGGGCAGGTCAAGGGGCGTCACGAGGGGCCCACACAACAGGGCCGCGCCGCCTTGTTGTGTCGCCACCTCGTGGCCCCACTTCGTTTCCTCTCCGGTCTTCTGGAAGCTTCGTGCAAAAATAGGACCCTGGGCGTTGATTTCGTCCAATTCCGAGAATATTTCCTTACTAGGATTTCTGAAACCAAAAACAACAAAAAACAGCAATCGGCTCTTCGGCATCTCGTCAATAGGTTAGTGCCGGAAAATGCATAATAATGACATATAATGTGTATAAAACATGTGAGTATCATCATAAAAGTAGCATGGAACATAAGAAATTATAGATACGTTTGGGACGTATCACATCGTCGTGGCTTGCCTCAAGGAGACCCCCTGTCTCCACTTCTGTTTGTCATTGTTATGGATGTTCTTGCTACGTTGTTTAAGGAGGCGGATGACAGAGGCATGTTTGACCCTTTGTCTGCCTTTGGAGTGAAATTTCGCTTGTCTCTATTCGTGGATGATGTGGCATTGGTTACTAGGCCTCGGGAACATGAAATTTCTCTCGCTATGGAGATTTTCCGCCTCTTTGGTGATGCTTCAGGGCTTCGTGTGAACTATGCCAAGAGTGCAGCCACCCTGATCCGCTGTGGAAATCTTGATGTGGATCATATTCATTTGCAGCTCTCGTGTGAGGTGGTGGATTTTCCCTCCACTTATTTGGGTCTACCTCTATCTACTTCTAAACTTCCAAAAGCCCACCTTCGGCCTTATAGTGACAAATTGGCTAATAGGCTCCCCACGTGGAAGGATCCCTTCTTGACCTCCAAGGGAGTTCGGTGTTGGTCAAGGCTGTGCTTGCGGCGATGTCTATATATATTATGATGGCTCTTGACTTACCCATGTGGATGATCAATGCCCTTGAGGGGCTCTGTCGTGGATTCCTTTGGTGTGCGAAACCATCGGCCAAAGGGGGGGAGGGCGTGCCCCCCTTGCCTGGTCCTTAATTTGCACTCCCACAAGGTTTGGTGGATTGGGGATTCATAACCTCCATATGCTTAATGATGCCCTTTGCATGAAATGGCTATGGCTATATCGAACCTTGTCTGATAGAGCGTGGACTTGTGACCAATTGCCTTGCGCGGAAAATGCTAGAGCCATCTTTCAGGCTTCGGTTATGCCGGTGCTTGGAAATCGAGTTTCATGTCTCTTTTGGAAAGATCGTTGGATAAATAACAAAAGTGTGGATATGGTTGCTCCTCTCTTGCTTGATTTTGTGGACAAGCGCGCCATGCGCACCCGTACTGTGGTGCAGGGGATGCCTGCACATGCTTGGTTGCATGAATTCTCGGCTGGTCTTTCAGTCCCGGCGTTGGTCCAATATCTCAATCTTTGGAACGAGCTCTCCAAAGGTGCACTTGGTGGAGGACATGGCCGACTCGTTAACATGGATATGTACTACTTTGAAAGAGTTCTCCGTGAAGTTTGCATACTTGGCCTTTCTTGAGGGGTGTACTTTGTGGGCGTGGCACGACCCAATTTAGAAATGTAAGGCTCCTCTCAAATTTAAATTATTTGCGTGGAAAGTGGCGTGGAACCATTGCTGGACGGGAGAACGAAGGCTTCGTTATGGCTTGACTAACGATGATTCTTGCACCTTGTGCTTGCGACACTCAGAGACTATTGACCATCTTCTCCTCCAGTGTCCTTTCTCACGAATCATCTGGTTCGAAGTCCTGAAGGGCTTGGACCGCACCTCCCTTCTCCCGACCAATGTGGATGGCCTCCTCGAGTGGTGACCCCGTGTGCTTGAGTCCTGGCCGACCAAGCTGAAGCCTCAAGCACGCTCCCTCTTCTTGTTGGTTCTTAGGTCGATTTGGATTGAGCGAAACAATAGGATCTTCAAGAACAAATCTAGATCGGAGGCTCTTCTTCTCGACGCGATTGTCGAGGAAGCGGAAGGTGGAAACTTGTGGGGTTTTTTGTGAGGAGTTTCTTTTTCTTCTTTGGCCTTGGCCACGTGTGTTGTAAGTCTGGAGTTTGTATTTGGATTTTCCTCTATCTATAAAAAAAAAGCGTGCTTTCTCGTGCGTTCCAAAAAAAAATGTCAATCAATGGAATAGAAATAACACGTAACTCATACGCATCATGGATTCTATTAAACAGTGGTTAAATATATCCCGTGATGGGTAGTATATATCTTGATTTCGTCTGCAAAATCAATATGAGTTAGTGCGCACAAAGTTAAAGCACCATGTCTATTTTATCGGGTAAGTTGGGTCGCAAATTACAGAACTTGCTATGCAGAAATTTATCTTGTATATCCGCAGAGGTTACAAATCGTCATATCTTTGCGCTAAAATTTGCCATAATAAGTTTGTAGCCACTAGCCAGCAACTATATTTATAACTGTTTTCCATATCCTTGTAACATATATTGATAGACTTTAAGCTTTAAAAAATGAGCCAGTGCTCCTCCCCAAGTGAAGTTGAGAGGTTATATTTGGATTTATTTTCCTACCTTAGGTTCGCCAAAATTCATATCTAGTCCATATATATTCGTCCTATTTGTATATATACTGTATCTATACGCCACCTTAGAAAAAAGGAGGTCACGTGACCAGCACTAGTGGAGAAGAGGCCTTTGGTCCCAAGCCCCTGGGAGCAAATGTCCCCGTTCTGAACCAAACCGGGACCAATGGGGGGCATTGGTCCCGGTTCGTTTCGCGGTGGCGACCCCACTCGGTGGCGCATGTCCGGTAGCGGCCTTTAGTCCCGGTTTGTACTACAAACCGGGACTAGAGGGTCGGCGGCAGGGTGGCGCAGGCCGTGTTAGGCCTCGGAAACCTTTAGAACCCTTTGGACCCGGTTTGTATTACAAACCGGGACAAAGTCCCCAATCTGCCTATATATCCTTGCCCCTGCCCAAGTGTGAGCCACACTTAGCCATTTTTTCACTTTCTTCACAAGAGGGGTGTATTGCTTTGCTCTCTTCTTCACATGCACAAGAGGTGTTCGATGAAATGCTTAAGAGGATTTGCCACTTGAGTTTACACAAATCAAGCCACACTTAACTTCTTTTTTTCTTCTCCATCGAGGTTAACAACTTTATCCTTTCATCTGTAATTGATAAAATGCATGTGTATATATACATCGTGATGTTTTGTAATGGTTTTTGACCAGCTTAATTATATCATGCAGATGAATCGGCAATGGATGTACATTGACCGACGCTTTGACGAGTTCACTTCGGGCCTGAGTAATTTTATGGCCGTGGCTGAGGCAAACAAACATGGTGGCTTCATGTATTGTCCATGTGTTGACCGCAAGAATACCGTAAATTACGCTCACTCGAGTACCATTCACGGCCACCTTCCGTGGGAGGGTTTCATGCCCAGCTATTATTGTTGGACCAAGCACGGAGAAAGAGGGGTTATGATGGAAGAGAATGAAGAAGAGGAAGAGGATGATGATGGTTATCCCAATTTCCCCGAATACGGTGATACCTGCGGAAGGCAATGAAGACAATGAAGCGAAGATCAAGAGGCACCGGATGAGCCTCGCCGATGATGATCTTGGTTGGGCCATTGCAGATGCAAGGAGAGAATGTGAAACTGAAAAGGAAAGGTTGGCCTTCGACAAGATGATAGAAGATCACAACAAATAGTTATACCCAACTTGCGAAGATGGCCATAAAAAGCTAGGCAGCACACTGAAATTGTTGCAATGGAAGGCAGAGAACGGTGTCACTGACTCAGGATTTGGAAAGTTGCTGACAATAATTAAGAGGAAGCTTCCAAGGGGTAACGAATTGCCCGCCAGTACGTACGAAGCGAAGAAGATTGTCTGCCCTCTAGGATTAGATGTGCAAAAGATACTGATACGTCTCCGACGTATCGATAATTTCTTATGTTCCATGCCACATTATTGATGATATCTACATGTTTTATACACATTATATGTCGTATTTATGCACTTTCCGGCACTAACCTATTAACGAGATGCCGAAGAGCCGCTTGTCGTTCTCGCTGTTTTTGGTTTCAGAAATCCTACAAAGGAAATATTCTCGGAATTGGACGAAATCAACGCCCGTGGTCCTATTTTTGCACGAAGCTTCCGAATACCGAGGGGAAAGGAAGTGGGGCCACGAGGCGCCGCCACAACAGGGCGGCGCGGCCCAGGTCTTGGCCGCGCGGCCCTGGCATGTGGGGCCCTCGTGTGGCCCCCCACGTTGCCCTTCCGCCTACTTAAAGCCTTCGTCGCGAAACCCCCAGTACCGAGAGCCACGATACGGAAAACCTTACTGAGACGCCGCCGCCAATCCCATCTCGGGGGATTCTGGAGATCACCTCCGGCACCCCGCCGAGAGGGGATTCATCTCCCGGAGGAGTCTTCACCGCCATGGTCGCCTCCGGAGTGATGAGTGAGTAGTTCACCCTCGGACTATGGGTCCATAGCAGCAGCCTAGATGGTTGTCTTCTCCTCATGTGCTTCATTGTCGGATCTTGTGAGCTGCCTAACATGATCAAGATCATCTATCCGTAATTCTATATGTTGTGTTTGTCGGGATCCGATGGATAGAGAATACTATGTTATGTTAATTATCAATCTATTACCTATGTGTTGTTTATGATCTTGCATGCTCTCCGTTATTAGTAGAGGCTCGGCCAAGTTTTTACTCTTAACTCCAAGAGGGAGTATTTATCCTCGATAGTGGGTTCATGTCTCCGTGAATCTGGGGAGTGACAGAAACCTCTAAGGTTATGGATGTACTCGTTGCCACTAGGGATAAAACATTGATGCTATGTCCGAGGATGTAGTTATTGATTACATTACGCACCATACTTAATGCAATTGTCTCGTTGTTTTGCAACTTAATACTGGAAGGGGTTCGGATGATAACTCCGAAGGTGGACTATTTAGGCATAGATGCATGCTGGATAGCGGTCTATGTACTTTGTCGTAATGCCCAATTAAATCTCACAATATTCATCATGTCATGTATGTGCATTGTTATGCCCTCTCTATTTGTCAATTGCCCGACTGTAATTTGTTCACCCAACATGCTATTTATCTTATGGGAGAGACACCTCTAGTGAACCGTGGACCCCGGTCCATTCTTTTACATCCGAAATACAATCCATCGCAATACTTGTTCTTTACTCGTTTTCTCGCAAACAATCATCATCCACACTATACATCTAATCCTTTGTTACAGCAAGCTCGGTGAGATTGACAACCTCACTCGTTTCGTTGGGGCAAAGTACTTTGGTTGTGTTGTGCAGTTCCACGTTGGCGCCGGAATCCCCGGTGTTGCGCCGCACTACATCCCGCCGCCATCAACCTTCAACGTGCTTCTTGACTCCTACCGGTTCGATTAAACCTTGGTTTCTTATCGAGGGAAACTTGCCGCTGTGCGCATCACACCTTCCTCTTGGGGTTCCCAACGGACGTGTCAATCGCACGCATCAAGCAAATTTCCGGCGCCGTTGTCGGGGAGATCAAGACACGCCGCAAGGGAGTCTCCACAATCCAATCTCTTTACTTTGTTTTTGTCTTGCTTTATTTTATTTACTACTTTGTTTGCTGCATTATATCAAAACACAAAAAAAGTAGTTGCTAGCTTTACTTTATTTACTGTCTTGCACTCTATATGAAAAACACAAAAAATTAGTTACTTATACTTGCTTTACTTATTTCAACATGTTTCCTTTTAATTTTACCGTAAAAGACATACCGGTAGGACGTGGGTCTATAATTGGGAGAAATAATATAGAATAATTTTTCAATCATGTTAGTACCGTTGAAGATTTTGAAGATAGACACTTGGTAGAACTTGCTCCTACTTATGAAATTGCCGTCGTGCTTTAGTTCGCATGTTGGAAACTAAATTTGTTAATCTCAATCCTATAATCCAACACATGTTTCTTACACTCTGGTGACATGGAAGAAGGGGAAAAGAAAGATTTTGTTTTAGAAACCCTTCTTAGAGAATTTGGTGGTATAGCAAGAGAGGCTAGAAAGGTCTTTATTAAATATAAGATGCTTGGTTCTTATACCAATTTTGTTAGTATCCTTGAAAAGATGGACATAGAGAGAGTAAGGTACACTAATAATATTAATGATGGTGGGGAGATCAAAGCACCAATACCATGTAAACTCCTAGCGATGAATGAAGCGCTAGAAAATAACTATGCTTGGCTTGTTCCTGAAAATTTGTTTGATGAGAGTAGCAAGCCCAAGACTAATGAAAAGGGAGCCGCTGAAACTTATGTATCCAATATACTATGCATGGTTGAGAAAACTCCAAACCCCGCTGAAGATGTGATACGTCTCCAACGTATCGATAATTTCTTGTGTTCCATGCCACATTATTGATGTTATCTACATGTTTTATGCACACTTTATGTCATATTCGTGCATTTTCTGGAACTAACCTATTAACAAGATGCCGAAGTGCCGCTTGCTGTTTTCTCGCTGTTTTTGGTTTCAGAAATCCTAGTAACGAAATATTCTCGGAATCGGACGAAATCAACGCCCGGGTTCCTATTTTACCCGAAGCATCCGTAACACACGAGAACCGCCGTAGAAGGGGGCAGGGGCCACCACACCACACCCGGCGCGGCCAAGGGGGGCGCGCCGCCCTAGGGTGTGGGCCCCCGTGAAGCCCTCCCGCGCCGCCTCTCCGCCTATATAAAGCCCCCGACCTAAAAACCTCGGGCGTTCGACGAAAACCACGAAAACCTTCCGGAGCCGCCGCCATCGCGAAGCCAAGATCCGGGGGACAGGAGTCTCTGTTCCGGCACCCTGCCGGAGCGGGGAAGTGCCCCGGAAGGCTTCTCCATCGACACCGCTGCCATCTCCACCGCCATCTTCATCACCGCTGCTGCTCCCATGAGGAGGGAGTAGTTCTCCATCGAGGCTCGGGGCTGTACCGGTAGCTATGTGGTTCATCTCTCTCCTATGTGCTTCAATACAATAATCTCATGAGCTGCCTTACATGATTGAGATTCATATGATGATGCTTGTAATCTAGATGTCATTATGCTAGTCAAGTGAGTTTTACTTATGTGATCTCCTGGAGACTCCTTGTCCCACGTGTGTAAAGGTGACAAGTGTGTGCACCGTGTGGGTCTCTTAGGCCATATTTCACAGAATACTTATTCACCGTTGAATGGCGTAGTGAAGTGCTTATTTATATCTCTTTATGATTGCAATATGTTTTGTATCACAATTTATCTATGTGCTACTCTAGTGATTTGTTATTAAAGTAGTTTATTCCTCCCGCACGTGTGCAAAGGTGACAGTGTGTGCACCGTGTTAGTACTTGGTTTATGCTATGATCATGATCTCTTGTAGATTGCGAAGTTAACTATTGCTATGATAATATTGATGTGATCTATTCCTCCTACATATGCATGAAGGTGACAAGTGTGCATGCTATGCTAGTACTTGGTTTAGTCTATTGATCTATCTTACACTATAAGGTTACTTAAACATGAGCATTATTGTGGAGCTTGTTAACTCCGGCATTGAGGGTTCGTGTAATCCTACGCAATGTGTTCATCATCCAACAAAAAGTGTAGAGTATGCATTTATCTATTCTGTTATGTGATCAATGTTGAGAGTGTCCACTAGTGAAAGTGTAATCCCTAGGCCTTGTTCCTAAATATCGCTATCGCTGCTTGTTTACCGTTTTATCATGCGTTACTACCGTCATGCATACTACCGCTTGTTTACTCGTCCTGGGCAAAGCACTGTTCTGGTGCCGTTGCTACTACTTATTCATACCACATGTATTTCACTATCTCTTCGCCGAACTAGTGCACCTATTAGGTGTGTTGGGGACACAAGAGACTTCTTGCTTTGTGGTTGCAGGGTTGTATGAGAGGGATATCTTTGACCTCTTTCTCCCTGAGTTCGATAAACCTTGGGTATCCACTTAAGGGAAACTTGTTGCTGTTCTACAAACCTCTGCTCTTGGAGGCCCAACACTGTCTACAAGAATAGAAGCTCCCGTAGACATCAAGCACTTTTCTGGCGCCGTTGCCGGGGAGGAAAGGTAAAAAGGCACTCATACTCCGGTTCCATGTAACAGTACTTTTCTGGCGCCATTGTGTTTGTGCTCGAAGCTATTTCCTTTAGATCCTGCAATTGCATCTTTTTGTTTCTTGTTTTTATTTTCACTAGTTAGGCATAATGGAAAACAACAAAAAATTTAGTGAGCTTTTTAATCTTTTCCTGATTTAGAATTGTTTGGTGCAAACATTAAAAAACCAATGGAACCTTATTCGCATGCTAGTAGCGATGTTATTAGTATGAATGCAATTACTGCTAATGCTATGGAGAAGTCTAAGCTTGGGGAAGCTAGTTTTTGTGAACTTTTTAGCTTCCCATCTTTAGGTGAGAAAATTTGCTCTGATAACACTTTATCTCCCATATGCGATAACTCTAATGATGCTTGTGATATTTTAAATGCACCTACTGAAAGTATTCCATATAAAATACCTATGAAAATTATTGAACGTGTTATGGATAACCGCTATGAAGGGGATGGAACTGTGCATCCTGGAGATCATTTACTCTTTTTGCATGAATTATGCGGGTTATTCAAGTGTGCAGGTATCTCTATGGATGAAGTGAAGAAGAAATTATTCTCTATGTCGTTGTCTGGTAAAGCGGCGCATTGGCATAAACTGCTGAAGGATGAGCATTCTCTTGATTGGAAGGATATTGTGCATCTATTTTATTCTAAATTCTATCCTCCAAGTGAAATTCACAAAGACCGAAACCGAATATATAATTTCTGGCCTCATGATGGAGAGAGTATTGCCCAAGCATGGGAGAGATTGAAGTCTTTAATGCTCAAATGCCCCAATCATGAGCTTCCAGGTAATATCATTATTGATAATTTCTATGCGAGACTTTCTCTTCAAGATAAGACTTTGCTCGGATGCTACTTGTTCTGGATCATTCACGCGCAACAAAGAAGAGTTTAAAAGGGACCTTCTTGATCGGATTAAGGAGAACGCTGAAGATTGGGAGAACGACAAAGGTATAGAGTCAGGTATAAATTATGATTATGAATGCATTGAAACTTTTATGGATACCGATAAATTTCGAAATATGAGTGCTACTTATGGTCTTGACTCTCAAGTTGCTGCAAATCTTTATAAAGCCTTTGCTTCTCATTTTGAATTGCCTAAAAAGAATTTTGATAAGTATCATGAACCTTTTAAAGAGGCTTGCATGAAGAATGAAATTGTTGTTAATTATTGTAATGAGCATGCTCAAACTCCTAAGAATGTTATTTCCTATAAGCATGTTAATTTTTGTGGAATACATAGACCTTGTGGAATTAATCAAATCAAAGATGAATATTGTATCCATCATGCTAATGAAAAAACTAGAAAGTGGTTTAGGGCTCTAGATGATCTTGGTAAAAAAGTTTGTGCCCTCTATCCTTTTATTTGTGAAGTTTGCCATGAAGTGGGTCATTTTAATTTTCAATGCCCCTCCAATGATAATTTGAACCCAATGAGTGCTGCAAATTTGTATTGTGATGATGAAATTACTCCTAATTAGCATGATGAACTTACTTTATTTTTGGGGTGTGAAGAATTGTCGAGAAAAATCTCTTTGTTACATATGAGTGATCTTGATATTAATGATGTCCTCGCATGGGTGTTTTTCTTATTGCATTGATAATAGTCATACAAATACTTACATACAAAATATTTTAGAAGATGACACCTTACCAAAATATGATAGGACCGCTGTGTGTTTTCAACTAATTAATGAAAAGGAGGGATCCTCCCAAGTTTCTTCCATTGTTTCTGAAAGTAAATCAGGTTATGCGGACAAGCCACCCAAGCCTCTTCCTCCTAAAGGAGGGAACGAGGAAAAGGAGGAGGAGAAGAAGAAGAAGAAGGGAACGAAGAAGAAGAAGAAGAAGAATAAGGGGAATAAAAAGAAAGAGGTAACAACATATCCCCGCGTATATGAGATAACGATAGGTAACCGTAAGTATGTTGCTCCTGATGATTATTGTGATGATGAATCTGAGTACGATGATCTTCCTATACCCTTTACCCATATTAATGATCATGATCTGGAAGAGCACACTAACTTTGATGTTGGAAATCTCTTTGGTACTGATTATGAAAGTAATGATGATAGCATTATTCATGTCCCCTCAAACGATGATATTGAAAGCTCTAAGCTTGGGGATGTTGTGCTCAAAGATCCTATACTTGAGACCTCTACTTTTAGTGAAAATGATGATATTACATATTCTGGTCTAGATAATCGCTATAGAGATGGATATGACACATGTTACAATTATCCTTATGAAACTTGTCATAGTTATGATAGGCTTACCAAAAACAATTTCCTTAATATGCAACTTGTTTACCATGTTCAAATTCTTGATAATAATCCTGCTCAAATTACTATTAATGAGAATAATTCTTCTTATGCCAAATTTAATGATACTTCTATGCATATGAACCATGATAAGAATGTTTTAAGTGATGGGTATATTGTGGATTTCATCAATGATGCTACTGAAAGTTATTATGAGAGAGGAAAATATGGTTGTAGAAATTTTCATGTTACTAAAATGCCTCTCTATGTGCTGAAATTTTTGAAGCTACACTTGTTCTATCTTCCTATGCTTGTTACTTTGCTCTTCATGAACTTGTTTATTTACAAGATTCCTATGCATAGGAAGCATGTTAGACTTAAATTTGTTTTGAATTTGCCTCTTGATGCTCTCTTTTGCTTCAAATACTATTTCTTGCGAGTGCATCATTAAAACTGCTGAGCCCATCTTAATGGCTATAAAGAAAAGAACTTCTTGGGAGATAACCCATGTGTTATTTTGCTACAGTACTTTGTTTTATATTTGTGTCTTGGAAGTTGTTTACTACTGTAGCAACCTCTCCTTATCATGTTTTTGTGCCAAGTAAAGTCTGTATGGTAAAGTTGATGCTAGATTTGGATTGCTGCGCAGAAACAGCATTGCTGTCCGTCACGAATCTGGGTCTAATTCTCTGTAGGTAACTCAGAAAATTATGCCAATTTACGTGAGTGATCCTCAGATATGTACGCAACTTTCATTAGTTTTGAGTTTTTCCATTTGAGCAAGTCTGGTGCCATTTTAAAATTCGTCTTTACGGACTGTTCTGTTTTTGACAGATTCTGCCTTTTATTTCACATTGCTTCTTTCGCTGTGTTGGGTGGATTTCTTTGTTCCATTACCTTCCAAGTAGCTTTGAGCAATGTCCAGAAGTGTTAAGAATGATTGTGTCACCTCTGAACATGTGAGTTTTTGATTATGCACTAACCCTCTAATGAGTTTGCTTAAAGTTTGGTGTGGAGGAAGTTTTCAAGGATCAAGAGAGGAGTATGATGCAATATGATCAAGGAGAGTGAAAGCTCTAAGCTTGGGGATGCCCCGGTGGTTCATCCCTGCATATTTCAAGAAGACTCAAGCGTCTAAGCTTGGGGATGTCCAAGGCATCCCCTTCTTCATCGACAAATTATCAGGTTCCTTCTCTTGAAACTATATTTTTATTCGGCCACATCTTATGTACTTTACTTGGAGCGTCCGTGTGCTTTTGTTTTTGTTTTTGTTTTTGTTGGAATAAATGCTTGTGTGGGAGAGAGACACGCTCCGTTGGTTCATATGAACACATGTGTTCTTAGCTTTATCTTTTAGTGTTCATGGCGAAGGTTAAAACTGCTTCGTTCATTTTTATATGGTTGGAATTGGAAAATGCCACATGTAGTAATTGGTATGATGTCTTGAATAACTTGATACTTGGCAATTGTTGTGCTCTTATTTAAGCTCTTGCATCATATACCTTGCACCTATTAGTGAAGAAATACATAGAGCTTGTTAAAATTTGGTTTGCATAATTGGTCTCTCTAAAGTCTAGATAATTTCTAGTATTGAGTTTTGAACAACAAGGAAGACGGTGTAGAGTCTTATAATGTTTTCAATATGTATTTTATGTGAGTTTTGCTGCACCAGTTCCTTGTGTTTGTTTCAAATAAGCCTTGCTAGCCTAAACCTTGTATCGAGAGGGAATACTTCTCATGCATCCAAAATACTTTAGCCAACCACTATGCCATTTGTGTCCACCATATCTACCTATACTACATGGTATTTTCCCGCCATTCCAAAGTAAATTGCTTGAGTGCTACCTTTAAAATTCCATCATTCACCTTTGCAATATATAGCTCATGGGACAAATAGCTTAAAAACTATTGTGGTATTGAATATGTAATTATGCACTTTATCTCTTATTAAGTTGCTTGTTGTGCGATAACCATGTTTACTCGGGGAACGCCATCAACTCATTGTTGAATTTCATGTGAGTTGCTATGCATGTTCGTCTTGTCCGAAGTAAGGGCGATCTACACTCGAGTTGAATGGTTTGAGCATGCATATTGTGAGAGAAGAACATTGGGCCGCTAACTAAAGCCATGATCCATGGTGGAAGTTTCAGTTTTGGACAAACATCCTCAAGTCTCTAATGAGAAAAGAATTAATTGTTGTCAAATGCTTAAAGCATTAAAAGAGGAGTCCATTATCTCGTTGTCTATGTTGTCCCGGTATGGATGTCTAAGTTGAGAATAATCAAAAGCGAGAAATCCAAATGCGAGCTTTCTCCTTAGACCTTTGTACAGGCGGCATAGAGGTACCCCTTTGTGAAACTTGGTTAAAGCATATGTATTGCGGTGATAATCCGGGTAGTCCAAGCTAATTAGGACAAGGTGCGGGCACTATTGGTACACTATGCATGAGGCTTGCAACTTATAAGATATAATTTACATGATGCATATGCTTTATTACTACCGTTGACAAAATTGTTTCATGTTTTCAAAATCAAAGCTCTAGCACAAATATAGCAATCGATGCTTTTCCTCTATGAGGACCATTCTTTTACTTTCAATGTTGAGTCAGTTCACCTATTTCTCTCCACCTCAAGAAGCAAACACTTGTGTGAACTGTGCATTGATTCCTACATACTTGCTTATTGCAATTATTATATTACTCTATGTTGACAATATCCATGAGATATACATGTTACAAGTTGAAAGCAACCGCTGAAACTTAATCTTCTTTTGTGTTGCTTCAATACCTTTACTTTGAATTATTGCTTTATGAGTTAACTCTTATGCAAGACTTATTGATGCTTGTCTTGAAGTGCTATTCATGAAAAGTCTTTGCTTTATGATTCACTTGTTTACTCATGTCATACATATTATTTTGATCGCTGCATTCACTACATATGCTTTACAAATAGTATGATCAAGATTATGATGGCATGTCACTCCGAAATTATCTTTGTTATCGTTTTACCTCGCTCGGGACGAGCAGAACTAAGCTTGGGGATGCTGATACGTCTCCAACGTATCGATAATTTCTTGTGTTCCATGCCACATTATTGATGTTATCTACATGTTTTATGCACACTTTATGTCATATTCGTGCATTTTCCGGAACTAACCTATTAACAAGATGCCGAAGTGCCGCTTGTCTGTTTCTGCTGTTTTTGGTTTCAGAAATCCTAGTAACGAAATATTCTCGGAATCGGTCGAAATCAACGCCCAGGTTCCTATTTTACCCGGAAGCATCCAGAACACACGAGAACCGCCGTAAAAGGGGGCGGGGCCACCACACCACACCCCGGCGCGGCCAAGGGGGGGCGCGCCGCCCTAGGGTGTGGGCCCCCGTAAGCCCTCCTGCGCCGCCTCTCCGCCTATATAAAGCCCCCGACCTAAAAACCTCGGGGCGTTCGACGAAAACCACGTAAACCTTCCGGAGCCGCCGCCATCGCGAAGCCAAGATCCGGGGGACAGGAGTCTCCGTTCCGGCACCTCGCCGGAGCGGGGAAGTGCCCCGGAAGGCTTCTCCATCGACACCGCTGCCATCTCCACCGCCATCTTCATCACCGCTGCTGCTCCCATGAGGAGGGAGTAGTTCTCCATCGAGGCTCGGGGCTGTACCGGTAGCTATGTGGTTCATCTCTCTCCTATGTGCTTCAATACAATAATCTCATGAGCTGCCTTACATGATTGAGATTCATATGATGATGCTTGTAATCTAGATGTCATTATGCTAGTCAAGTGAGTTTTACTTATGTGATCACCGGAGACTCCTTGTCCCACGTGTGTAAAGGTGACAAGTGTGTGCACCGTGTGGGTCTCTTAGGCCATATTTCACAGAATACTTATTCATCGTTGAATGGCGTAGTGAAGTGCTTATTTATATCTCTTTATGATTGCAATATGTTTTGTATCACAATTTATCTATGTGCTACTCTAGTGATTTGTTATTAAAGTAGTTTATTCCTCCTGCACGTGTGCAAAGGTGACAAGTGTGTGCACCGTGTTAGTACTTGGTTTATGCTATGATCATGATCTCTTGTAGATTGCGAAGTTAACTATTGCTATGATAATATTGATGTGATCTATTCCTCCTACATATGCATGAAGGTGACAGTGTGCATGCTATGCTAGTACTTGGTTTAGTCTATTGATCTATCTTACACTATAAGGTTACTTAAACATGAGCATTATTGTGGAGCTTGTTAACTCCGGCATTGAGGGTTCGTGTAATCCTACGCAATGTGTTCATCATCCAACAAAAGTGTAGAGTATGCATTTATCTATTCTCGTTATGTGATCAATGTTGAGAGTGTCCACTAGTGAAAGTGTAATCCCTAGGCCTTGTTCCTAAATATCGCTATCGCTGCTTGTTTACTCGTTTCTATCGCGTTACTACTGGCTGCGTTACTACTGCTTGTTTACTCGTCCCGGGAAAAGCACCGTTCGGTGCCGTTGCTACTACTTATTCATACCACCTGTATTTCACTATCTCTTCGCCGAACTAGTGCACCTATTAGGTGTGTTGGGGACACAAGAGACTTCTTGCTTTGTGGTTGCGGGGTTGCATGAGAGGGATATCTTTGACCTCTTCCTCCCTGAGTTCGATAAACCTTGGGTATCCACTTAAGGGAAACTTGCTGCTGTTCTACAAACCTCTGCTCTTGGAGGCCCAACACTGTCTACAAGAATAGAAGCTCCCGTAGATATCAAGATGCATCGTCTCTCGATAATACTTGATATACACTTTCTGCGCCTAGCTGAAAGGCGTTAAAGAAAAGCGCTTATGGGAGACAACCCATGTTTTTACTACAGTATTTTTGTTTTATATTTGAGTCTTGGAAGTTGTTTACTACTGTAGCAACCTCTCCTTATCTTAGTTTTGTGCTTTGTTGTGCCAAGTTAAGTCGTTGATAGTAAGGTTCATACTAGATTTGGATTACTGCGTGAAACAGATTTCCTTGCTTGTCACGAATTTCGACCTGCCTCTCTGTAGGTAGCTCATAAAAATATGCCAATTTACGTGCGTGATCCTCGGATATGTACGCAACTTTCATTCAATTTGAGCATTTTCATTTGAGCAAGTCTGGTGCCTCAATAAAATCCATCTTTACGGACTGTTCTGTTTTGACAGATTCTGCCTTTTATTTCGCATTGCCTCTTTTGCTATGATGGATGAATTTCTTTGTTCCATTAATGTCCAGTAGCTTTGTGAAATGTCCAGAAGTGTTAAGAATGATTGTGTCACCTCTGAACATGTGAATTTTTATTATGCACTAACCCTCTAATGAGTTGTTTCGAGTTTGGTGTGGAGGAAGTTTTCAAGGATCAAGAGAGGGAGATGATACAATATGATCAAGGAGAGTGAAAGCTCTAAGCTTGGGGATGCCCCGGTGGTTCACCCCTGCATATTCTAAGAAGACTCAAGCGTCTAAGCTTGGGGATGCCCAAGGCATCCCCTTCTTCATCGACAACATTATCAGGTTCCTCCCCGAAACTATATTTTTATTCCATCACATCTTATGTGCTTTGCTTGGAGCGTCGGTTTGTTTTTGTTTTTTGTTTTTGTTTGAATAAAATGGATCCTAGCATTCATTGTGTGGGAGAGAGACACGCTCCGTTGTTGCATATGGACAAATATGTCCTTAG
The DNA here is from genome assembly GCF_022539505.1 of Lolium rigidum. Taxonomy (NCBI): domain Eukaryota; kingdom Viridiplantae; phylum Streptophyta; class Magnoliopsida; order Poales; family Poaceae; genus Lolium; species Lolium rigidum. Next base: position 84,453,066 of record NC_061514.1, on the reverse strand, counting down.
GCTTTAATCATAGTATTCATGGCGAAGGTTGAATCTTCTTCGTTAAATTGTTATATGGTTGGAACCGGGAAATGCTACATGTAGTAATTCTAAAATGTATTGAATAATTTGATACTTGGCAATTGTTGTGCTCATGTTTAAGCTCTTGCATCATATACTTTGCGCCTATTAATGAAGAAATACATAGAGCTTGCTAAATTTGGTTTGCATATTTGGTCTCTCTAAAAGTCTAGATAATTTCTAGTATTGAGCTTTGAACAACAAGGAAGACGGTGTAGAGTCTTATAACGTTTACAATATGTCTTTTATGTGAGTTTTGCTGCACCGGTTCATCCTTGTGTTTGTTTCAAATAAACCTTGCTAGCCTAAATCTTGTATCGAGAGGGAATACTTCTCATGCATCCAAAATCCTTGAGCCAACCACTATGCCATTTGTGTCCACCATACCTACCTACTACATGGTATTTCTCCGCCATTCTAAAGTAAATTGCTTGAGTGCTACCTTTAAAATTTCCATTCTTTACCTTTGCAATATATAGCTCATGGGACAAATAGCTTAAAAACTATTGTGGTATTGAATATGTACTTATGCACTTTATCTCTTATTAAGTTGCTTGTTGTGCGATAACCATGTTTTCACGGGGACGCCATCAACTACTCTTTGTTGAATATCATGAGAGTTGCTACGCATGTCCGTCTTGTCTGAAGTAAGAGAGATCTACCACTTTAATGGTTAGAGCATGCATATTGTTAGAGAAGAACATTGGGCCGCTAACTAAAACCATGAATCATGGTGGAAGTTTCAGTTTTGGACATATATCCTCAATCTCATATGAGAACACTAATTGTTGCTACATGCTTATGCATTAAAGAGGAGTCCATTATCTGTTGTCCATGTTGTCCCGGTATGGATGTCTAAGTTCAGAATAATCAAAAGCGAGAAATCCAAAATGCGAGCTTTCTCCTTAGACCTTTGTACAGGCGGCATGGAGGTACCCCTTTGTGACACTTGGTTAAAACATGTGTATTGCAATGATCCGGTAGTCCAAGCTAATTAGGACAAGGTGCGGGCACTATTAGTATACTATGCATGAGGCTTGCAACTTGTAAGATATAATTTACATAATACATGTGCTTTATTACTACCGTTGACAAAATTGTTTCTTGTTTTCAAAATAAAAGCTCTAGCACAAATATAGCAATCGATGCTTTCCTCTTTGAAGGACCTTTCTTTTACTTTTATGTTGAGTCAGTTCACCTATTTCTCTCCACCTCAAGAAGCAAACACTTGTGTGAACTGTGCATTGATTCCTACATACTTGCATATTGCACTTGTTATATTACTCTATGTTGACAATTATCCATGAGATACACATGTTACAAGTTGAAAGCAACCGCTGAAACTTAATCTTCCTTTGTGTTGCTTCAATACCTTTACTTTGATTTATTGCTTTATGAGTTAACTCTTATGCAAGACTTATTGATGCTTGTGTTTAAGTACTATTCATGAAAAGTCTTTGCTTTATGATTCATTTGTTTACTCATGTCATTACCATTGTTTTGATCGTTGCATTCATTACATATGTTTACAATAGTATGATCAAGGTTATGATGGCATGTCACTCCAGAAATTATCTTTATTATCGTTTACCTGCTCGGGACGAGCAGGAACTAACCTTGGGGATGCTGATACGTCTCCGACGTATCGATAATTTCTTATGTTCCATGCCACATTATTGATGATATCTACATGTTTTATACACATTATATGTCGTATTTATGCATTTTCCGGCACTAACCTATTAACGAGATGCCGAAGAGCCGATTCTTGTTTTCTGCTGTTTTTGGTTTCAGAAATCCTACAAAGGAAATATTCTCGGAATTGGACGAAATCAACGCCCAGGGTCCTATTTTTGCACGAAGCTTCCAGAATACCGGGGGGGAAGGGAAGTGGGGCCACGAGGCGCCGCCACAACAGGGCGGCGCGGCCCAGGTCTTGGCCGCGCGGCCCTGGCGTGTGGGGCCCTCGTGTGGCCCCCGCGTTGCCCTTCCGCCTACTTAAAGCCTTCGTCGCGAAACCCCAGTACCGAGAGCCACGATACGGAAAACCTTGCGAGACGCCGCCGCCGCCAATCCCATCTCGGGGGATTCGGAGATCACCTCCGGCACCCTGCCGGAGAGGGGATTCATCTCCCGGAGGACTCTTCACCACCATGGTCGCCTCCGGAGTGATGATTGAGTAGTTCACCCCTGGACTATGGGTCCATAGCAGTAGCTAGATGGTTGTCTTCTCCTCATGTGCTTCATTGTCGGATCTTGTGAGCTACCTAACATGATCAAGATCATCTATCTGTAATTCTATATGTTGTGTTTGTCGGGATCCGATGGATAGAGAATACTATGTTATGTTGATTATCAATCTATTACCTATGTGTTGTTTATGATCTTGCATGCTCTCCGTTATTAGTAGAGGCTCGGCCAAGTTTTTACTCTTAACTCCAAGAGGGAGTATTTATGCTCGATAGTGGGTTCATGTCTCCATGAATGCGGGGAGTGACAGAAACCTCTAAGGTTATGGATGTACTTTTGCCACTAGGGATAAAACATTGATGCTATGTCCGAGGATGTAGTTATTGATTACATTACGCACCATACTTAATGCAATTGTCTGTTGTTTTGCAACTTAATACTGGAAGGGGTTCGGATGATAACTCGAAGGTGGACTTTTTAGGCATAGATGCATGCTTGGATAGCGGTCTATGTACTTTGTCGTAATGCCCAATTAAATCTCACAATATTCATCATGTCATGTATGTGCATTGTTATGCCCTCTCTATTTGTCAATTGCCCGACCGTAATTTGTTCACCCAACATGCTATTTATCTTATGGGAGAGACACCTCTAGTGAACTGTGGACCCCGGTCCATTCTTTTACATCTGAAATACAATCTATCGCAATACTTGTTCTTTACTGTTTTCTCGCAAACAATCATCATCCACACTATACATCTAATCCTTTGTTACGGCAAGCCAGGTGAGATTGACAACCTCACTCGTTTTGTTGGGGCAAAGTACTTTGGTTGTGTTGTGCAGGTTCCACGTTGGCGCCGGAATCCCTGGTGTTGCGCCGCACTACATCCCGCCGCCATCAACCTTCAACGTGCTTCTTGACTCCTACTGGTTCGATTAAACCTTGGTTTCTTACTGAGGGAAACTTTCCGCTGTGCGCATCACACCTTCCTCTTGGGGTTCCCAACAGACGTGTCAACTGCACGCATCAGATACATGCATGCATTAATGACTGCATCCTCTACCGCGGTGAGTACGAGAATTTGGATGCATGTCCGGTGTGCACTGCATTGCGGTATAAGATCAGACGAGATGACCCTGGTGATGTTGAGGGCGAGCGCCCCAGGAAGAGGGTTCCTGCCAAGGTTATGTGGTATGCTCCTATAATACCACGGCTGAAACGCTTATTCAGAAATAAAGAGCATGCTAGGTTGTTGCGATGGCACAAAGAAGACCGTAAGAAAGACGTGATGTTGAGGCACCCTCGCTGATGGATCCCAATGGAGAAAAATCGATAGAGAGTTCCCAAACTTTGCACAGGATGCAAGGAACTTAAGGTTTGGTCTAAGTACCGATGGCATGAATCCTTTTGGAGAGCGGAGCTGCAGCCATAGCACCTGGCTCCGTGACTCTTTGTATATATAACCTTCCTCCTTGGTTGTGCATGAAGCGGAAGTTCATTATGATGCCAATGCTCATACAAGGCCCGAAGCAACCCGGGAACGACATGTGTACCTGAAGCCATTAGTCGAAGAACTTCTACAGCTGTGGTCCATAGGTGTACATGTGTGGGACGAGCACAAGCAGGAGGAATTTGACCTACGAGCGCTGCTTTTCGTAACCATCAATGACTGGCCTGCTCTTGGTAACATTTCAGGACAGTCAAAGAAGGGATACAATGCATGCACGCACTGTTTGCATGAGCTCGAAGGTGATTATTTGGAAAAATGTAAGAAGGTCGTGTACCTGGGGCATCGTCGATTTCTTAGGCATACTTACCCATCCCGTAAGAAAGAAAGGCAAGCATTACAACGGTGAGGCTGATCACCGGAGGAAGCCTCCCCATCATGATGGTGTTGATATATTTGGTATGGTCAATGATCTAGATGTAATATTTGGAAAGGGTCCTGGCGGACGGTCTGTTCCGAATGACGCTGCCGGACACGCCCCCATGTGGAAGAAGAAATCTATATTTTGGGATCTACCCTATTGGGAAGTCTTAGAGGTCCGCTCTTCAATCGATGTGATGCACGTGACGAAGAATGTTTGCGTGAACCTGCTAGGCTTTCTGGGCGTGTACGGGAAGACAAAAGATACACCGAAGCACGGGAGGACCAACAACGTAGGAAAGACCCCAAAAACTCCATGAGACAGATAAAGGACGTCATTACTCCGGCTACGCTCTTACAAAAGCGAGAGAAGGAAATATTTTTTGAATGTCCGAGCAGTATCAAGGTCCCGTCCGGCTTCTCCTCCAATATAAAGGGAATAATAAATATGGAGAAGAAAACATTCCAGAACCTGAAGTCTCATGACTGTCACGTGATAATGACACAGTTGCTTCCGATTGCATTGAGGGAGCTTCTACCGGAAAATGTTCGACTGCCCATTGTGAAGCTATGTGCATTCCTCAATGCAATTTCTCAGAAGGTAATAAATCCAGAAATTCTACTGAGGTTGCAGAATGATGTGGTCCAATGTCTCGTTAGTTTTGAGCTATGCTTGTGCAGATTCCACTTTATTCTCCTAATCATTGATCTTCACAAAGGAGTCGTAAATGTCATGGACTCAAAACGTAAAGAACATGCGGAATGGGCGGACATGGCTGCCATCCTCCGGAGGTAATTTCAATCAATTTCGTATTGGCATCTTCATCTGTTCTAATTCGACGATATCATCAACTAATCAATAACTCATTATTTTTTGCCGGGCAGGGCTTGGAAACGGTTCATCAATACTGTTCCGGGTAAATGGAAACCGGAGCTTACATTTAAAGATTACCCTGTAAGTAGTACTATATATATAGCTATGTCCGTGAAACTCTATGATATTTACTTTCAATACGATGGTTGATTATTAGTTTGATCGAACTATTTTTTCGTAAAGTGTATGAGGCAGGAACCCGGGAATAACTTATGTGGATACTACGTCTGCAACTTCATTCGTGACATGGCCTGTCACAGGGATACGAGGGATGCTATACACCACACTCGTGTACGTGAACAATATTTCACAATTAATCTTATTTCCATCAATTGTATTGAGTTCCATTCATATATATATTGATCTCCTTTTTTAAATATAGATGATACGCCTACGGGACACTGTCATAACGGAGGATCACATACGAGCAATTCAAGAGGAAATCGCGGGATTCTTTCTTACCGAGGTAATTGCCCCAACTGGAGAGCACTATCGGGAGTTCGTAGATCTTGATCGTGTACTTCGTAAAGGCAAATAGATTTAGTAAAGAGATCCGACTTTATATTGTAAATATGCATGCATTACGTGTACTGTTGACAATGTCTATATATATTCACGACGATATTTTGTGGTTTCTTGAATGATATATGCATTGCTGAAACTCTGCCGCGGCAGAGAAACGCTGCTCCACCCTAAACCTGTGCCGCGGCAGAGAAATAGCAATTTTATGCCGCGGCAGAGAACCTCCAGGCCCGGTTCGTACCACGAACCGGGACCAAAGGCCCTCCACTGCGAGCGCCCTGGCCGCACCACGTGGCGACGCCTTTGGACCCGGTGCAACTTTGAACCGGGACTAAAGGGGGACCCTTTAGTCCCGCCTTGTTGGTCCCGGTTTGAAAACCGGGACTGAAGGACCAAACAAACCGGGCCTGTTGCCCCGTTTTCCACTAGTGTAGGTAACCATTCCAGTTACCTAACTACCGGCTGATACGTCTCAAACGTATCTATAATTTCTTATGTTCCATGCTACTTTTATGATGATACTCACATGTTTTACACACATTATATGTCATATTTATGTATTTTCCGGAACTAACCTATTGACGAGATGCCGAAGGGCCAGTTGCTGTTTTCTGCTGTTTTTGGTTTCAGAAATCCTAGTAAGGAAATATTCTCGGAATCGGACGAAATCAACGTCCAGCATCTTAGAATTTCACGAAGCTTCCAGAACACCCGAGAGGGACCAGAGGAGGGCCACAGGGGGCCCACACATGGGGCTGGCGCGGCCCAGGGGGGGCGCGCCCCCCTATTGTGTGGTGGCTCCGTAGCCCCTCCGACTCCGCCTCTTCGCCTATTTAAAGGTCCCTGACCTAAATCTTCGATACGGAAAAGCCACGGTAAGAGAAACCTTTCAGAGCCGCCGCCATCGCGAAGCCAAGATCTGGGGGACAGGAGTCTCTGTTCCGGCACGCCGCCGGGACGGGCAAGTGCCCCCGGAAGGCATCTCCATCAAAACCACCGCCATCTTCATCAACGCTGCTGTCTCCCATGAGGAGGGAGTAGTTCTCCCTCGAGGCTAAGGGCTGTACCGGTAGCTATGTGGTTAATCTCTCTCCCATGTACTTCAATACAATGATCTCATGAGCTGCCTTACATGATTGAGATCCATATGATGAGTTTGTAATCTAGATGTCGTTATGCTATTCAAGTGGATTTTACATATGTGATCTCCGGAGACTCCTTGTCCCACGTGTGTAAAGGTGACGAGTGTGTGCACCGTGTGGGTCTCTTAGGCTATATTTCACGAATACTTGTTCACCGAGTTATGATTTGAGTTGGATGTCTCTATGAAATTGTGGTGTGTTAGTACCTCCTATGAATGCTCACAGTGACAGCGTGGGGTGTTTATTAGTACTTGGGAATACATCTTTAAGGTTTGCCTACATGATGAATTAGTGTTTGTTATCTTGCCAAAGAGTAATTCAGAATGGCATAGTGAAGTGCTTATTTATATTCCTTTATGATTACAATGTTGAGAGTGTCCACTAGTGAAAGTATGATCCCTGGGCCTTGTTTCCAAATACTGCAATCATCGCTTATTTACTGTTTTACTGCATCTCTACTTCCTGCAATATTACTACCATCAACTGCACGCCAGCAAGCTATTTTCACGGCGCCGTTACTCGCTGCTCATATTCATTCATATCACTTGTATTTCACTATCTCTTCGTCGAACTAGTGCACCTATACATCCGACAAGTGTATTGGGTGTGTTGGGGACACAAGAGACTTCTTGTATCGTGATTGCGGTGGTTGCTTGAGAGGGATATCTTTGTCCTCTACCTCCCTGAGTTCGATAAACCTTGGGTGATTCACTTAAGGGAAACTTGCTGCTGTTCTACAAACCTCTGCTCTTGGAGGCCCAACACTGTCTACAGGAATAGAAGTGTGCGTAGACATCAAGCTATTTTTTGGCGCCGTTGCCGGGGAGGTAAGGTAAAAGGCACTCATACTCCGGTCCCAGGTAACTAAGTTATTTTCTGGTGCCGTTGTAAGTGTTCGAAGCTATTTTCTTTAGATCCTGCAATTGCATCTTTTTGTTTCTTGTTTACACTAGTTAGGCATAATGGAAAACAATGAGCTTCTTATTCTATTTCCTGAGTTAAGACATGGATTGTTTGATGTGAAAATTAAAAAACCTATGGAACCTTATTTGCATGCTAGTTGCAATGATATTAGTATGAACGCTTTGAACACCATTGTTGCTAATGATATGGAAAATTCTAAGCTTGGGGAAGCTGGTTTTGATGAGCATGACATTTTTAGTCCCCCAAGCATTGAGGAGAAAATTTTCTTTGATGATACTTTGCCTCCTATTTATGATGAGTATAATGATAGTGGTCTTTTGCTGCCGCCTACTATGGAGGATAAATCTAATTATGATTATACTATGCCTCCAATATTTGATGATGAGAATAATAATGATAGCTACTTTGTTGAATTTGCTCCCACTACAACTAATAAAATTGATTATGCTTATGTGGAGAGTAATGATACTTTTATGCATGTGAATAAGAATGCTTTATGTGATAGTTACATTGTTGAATTTGTTCATGATGCCACTGAAAGTTATTATGAGAGAGGAAAATATGGTTGTAGAAGTTTTCATGTTACTAAAACACCTCTCTATATGCTGAAATTTTTGAAGTTACACTTGTTTTATCTTTCTATGCTTGTTGCATTATGCTTCACGAACTTGTTTATTTACAAGATTCCTTTTCATAGGAAGTGGGTTAGGCTTAAATTTGTTTCATACTTGCTTTTTGATGCTCTCTTTTGCTTCAACTCTTATTTCTTGCGAGTGCATCATTAAAATTGCTGAGCCCATCTTAATGGCTATAAAGAAAGCACTTCTTGGGAGATAACCCATGTGTTTATTTTACTACAGCAATTTTGTTTTATATTTGAGTCTTGGAAGTTGTTACTACTGTAGCAACCTCTCCTTATCTTTATTTTATTGCATTGTTGTGCCAAGTAAAGTCTTTGATAGCAAGGTTGATACTAGATTTGGATTGCTCCGCAGAAACATATTTCTTGCTGTCACAAATTTCAATATGCCTCTCTGTAGGTAACTCAGAAAAATCTGCCAATTTACGTGCGTGATCCTCAGATATGTACGCAACTTTCTTTCAATTTGGGCATTTTCATCTGAGCAAGTCTGGTGCCTCTAAAAAATTCGTCTTTACGGACTGTTCTGTTTTGACAGATTCTGCCTTTTATTTCGCATTGCCTCTTTTGCTTGTGTTGGATGGATTTCTTTGTTCCATTAACTTCCAAGTAGCTTTGAGCAATGTCCAGAAGTGTTAATAATGATTGTGTCACCTCTGAACATGTGAGTTTTTGATTATGCACTAACCCTCTAATGAGTTTGTTTTGAGTTTGGTGTGGAGGAAGTTTTCAAGGGTCAAGAGAGGAGGATGATATACTATGATCAAGAAGAGTGAAGAGTCTAAGCTTGGGGATGCCCCCGTGGTTCATCCCGGCATATTTTAAGAAGAACCAAGCATCTAAGCTTGGGGATGCCCAAGGCATCCCCTTCTTCATCGACAACTTATCAGGTCACCTCTAGTGAAACTATATTTTTATTCCGTCACATCTTATGTGCTTTACTTGGAGCGTCTGTGTGCTTTTATTTTCGTTTTGTTATTTTCATTCTCTGAATAAATTCATGCTTGTGTGGGAGAGAGACACACTCCGCTGTTTCGTATGAACCCATATGTTCTTAGCTTTACTTTTAATGTTCATGGTGAAGGTTGAAACTGATTCGTTCATTGTTATATGGTTGGAAACAGAAAATGTTGCATGTGGTAATTGGTATAATGTCTTGAATAATTTGATACTTGGCAATTGTTGTGCTCATATAGATCATGTTTAAGCTCTTGCATCATGTACTTTGCAACCATTAATGAAGAACGTAGAGCTTGTTAAAATTTGGTTTGCATGATTGATCTATAGTCTAGATATTTTCTGGTTAAGGTGTTTGAACAACAAGGAGACAATGTAAAGTCTTATAATACTTACAATATGTTCATATGTAAGCTTTGCTGTACCGTTTTATACTTGAGTTTGCTTCAAACAACCTTGCTAGCCTAGCCTTGTATTGAGAGGAATTCTTCTCGTGCATCCAAATCCTTGAGCCAAATACTATGCCATTTGTGTCCACCATACCTACCTACTACATGGTATTTCTCTGCCATTTCCAAGTAAATACTTCATGTGCTACTTTTAAACAATTCAAAACTTTATTACTCCTTATTTTTGTCAATGTTTTATAGCTCATGAGGAAGTATGTGGTGTTTTATCTTTCAACCTTGTCATTTACTCTTGACAGACTTTCACCAATGGACTAGTGGCTCATCCGCTTATTGATACGTCTCCGACGTATCGATAATTTCTTATGTTCCATGCCACATTATTGATGATATCTACTTGTTTTATACACATTATATGTCGTATTTATGCATTTTCCGGCACTAACCTATTAACGAGATGCCGAAGAGCCGCTGTCGTTTTACGCTGTTTTTGGTTTCAGAAATCCTAGTAAAGAAATATTCTCGGAATTGGACGAAATCAACGCCTCGTGGGCCTATTTTTCCACGAAGCTTCCGTAAGTCCGAAGGAGAGACGGAGTGGGGCCACGAGGCGGCCACACACTAAGGCGGCGCGGCCTGGGCCTGGGCCGCGCCGGCCTGTTGTGTGGGGCCCTCGTGTGGCCCCCTGACCTGTCCTTCCGCCTACATATAGTCTTCGTCGCGAAACCCCCAGTACCGAGAGCCACGATACGGAAAACCTTACTGAGACGCCGCCGCCGCCAATCCCATCTCGGGGGATTCTGGAGATCACCTCCGGCACCCTGCCGGAGAGGGGATTCATCTCCCGGAGGAGTCTTCACCGCCATGGTCGCCTCCCGGAGTGATGAGTGAGTAGTTCACCCCTGGACTATGGGTCCATAGCAGTAGCTAGATGGTTGTCTTCTCCTCATGTGCTTCATTGTCGGATCTTGTGAGCTGCCTAACATGATCAAGATCATCTATCCGTAATTCTATATGTTGTGTTTGTCGGGATCCGATGGATAGAGAATACTATGTTATGTTGATTATCAATCTATTACCTATGTGTTGTTTATGATCTTGCATGCTCTCCGTTATTAGTAGAGGCTCTGGCCAAGTTTTTGCTCTTAACTCCAAGAGGAAGTATTTATGCTCGATAGTGGGTTCATGCCTCCATTAAATCTGGGACAGTGATAGAAAGTTCTAAGGTTGTGGATGTGTTGTTGCCACTAGGGATAAAACATTGATGCCATGTCCGAGGATGTAGTTATTGATTACATTACGCACCATACTTAATGCAATTGTCTGTTGTTTTGCAACTTAATACTGGAAGGGGTTCGGATGATAACCCGAAGGTGGACTTTTTAGGCATAAATGCATGCTGGATAGCGGTCTATGTACTTTGTCGTAATGCCCAATTAAATCTCACAATATTCATCATGTCATGTATGTGCATTGTTATGCCCTCTCTATTTGTCAATTGCCCGATCGTAATTTGTTCACCCAACATGCTATCTTATGGGAGAGACACCTCTAGTGAACTGTGCACCCCGGTCCATTCTTTTACATCCGAAATACAAATCTGCTGCTATTGTTCTTTACTGTTCTTGCAAACAATCATCATCCACACTATACATCTAATCCTTTGTTACAGCAAGTCGGTGAGATTGACAACCTCACTGTTTCGTTGGGGCAAAGTACTTTGGTTGTGTTGTGTAGGTTCCACGTTGGAGCCGGAATCTCTGGTGTTGCGCCGCACTACATCCCGCCGCCATCAACCTTCAACGTGCTTCTTGGCTCCTCCTTGTTCGATAAACCTTGGTTTCTTTCTGAGGGAAAACTTGCTGATGTGCGCATCATACCTTCCTCTTGGGGTTCCCAACGAACGTGTGAGTTACACGCCATCACTTATCCAATAATTTTGCAAAAAGAGCTGGCAATGGGGTGCCCAGCCCCAATTAATTAACTTGCATTAATAATTCTCTTCACATGCTTTGCCCTGATCTATCAGTAAGCAACTTAATTTTGCAAATAGACACTCCTCCATGGTATGTGAATGTTGTAAGGCACCCGAGGATTCGGTTAGCCATGGCTTGTGTAAGCAAAAGGTTGGGAGGAGTGTCATCAATAATGAAACTAAAATACATGTGTAAACAAAAGAGAAGAGGGATGATCTACCTTGCTTGGTAGAGATAACGTCCTTCATGGGAGCCGCTCTTGAAAGTCCGGTTGATAAGGTAGTTAGAGTACCCGCTACCATTCGTTGACAACAACAAACACCTCTCAAAACTTTACTTTTATGCTCTCTATATGATTTCAAAACTTAAAAAGCTCTAGCACATGATTTAATCCCTGCTTCCCTCTGCGAAGGGCCTATCTTCTACTTTATGTTGAGTCAGTTTACCTACTTCTTTCTATCTTAGAAGCAAACACTTGTATCAACTGTGTGCATTGATTCTTACATATTTACCTATTGCACTTGTTATATTACTTTGTGTTGACAATTATCCATGAGATAAATATGTTGAAGTTGAAAGCAACCGCTGAAACTTATATCTTCCTTTGTGTTGCTTCAAAGCTCTTTACTTTGAATTTATTGCTTTATGAGTAACTCTTATGCAAGACTTATTGATGCTTGTCTTGAAAGTACTATTCATGAATAGTCTTTGCTATATGATTCATTTGTTTACTCATTGTCTTTACCATTGCTTTGAATCGCTGCATTCATCTCATATGCTTTACTATAGTATTGATCAAGATTATGATAGCATGTCACTTCAGAAATTATCCTTGTTATCGTTTACCTACTCGAGGGCGAGTAGGAACTAAGCTTGGGGATGCTTGATACGTCTCAAACGTATCTATAATTTCTTATGTTCCATGCTACTTTTATGATGATACTCACATGTTTTATACACATTATATGTCATATTTATGCATTTTCCGGAACTAACCTATTGACGAGATGCCGAAGGGCCGCTTCTGTTTTCTGCTGTTTTTGGTTTCGAAATCCTAGTAAGGAAATATTCTCGGAATCGGACGAAATCAACGCCCATCATCTTAGAATTCCACGAAGCTTCCGGAACACCCGAGAGGGACCGGAGGAGGGCCACAGGGGCCCACACATGGGGCCGGCGCGGCCCGGGGGCGCCCCCCTATTGTGTGGTGGCTCCGTAGCCCCTCCGACTCCGCCTCTTCGCCTATTTAAAGGTCCCTGACCTAAATCTTCGATACGGAAAAGCCACGGTACGAGAAACCCTCCAGAGCCGCCGCCATCGCGAAGCCAAGATCTGGGGGACGGGAGTCTCTGTTCCGGCACGCCGCCGGGACGGGGAAGTGCCCCCGGAAGGCATCTCCATCAACACCACCGCCATCTTCATCAACGCTGTCTGTCTCCCATGAGGAGGGAGTAGTTCTCCCTCGAGGCTAAGGGCTGTACCGGTAGCTATGTGGTTAATCTCTCTCCCATGTACTTCAATACAATGATCTCATGAGCTGCCTTACATGATTGAGATCCATATGATGAGTTTGTAATCTAGATGTCGTTATGCTATTCAAGTTGATTTTACTTATGTGATTTCCGGAGACTCTTTGTCCCACGTGTGTAAAGGTGACAGTGTGTGCACCGTATGGGTCTCTTAGGCTATATTTCACAGAATACTTGTTCACTGAGTTATGATTTGAGTTGGATGTCTCTATGAAATTGTGGTGTGTTAGTACCTCCTATGAATGCTCACAGTGACAGCGTGGGGTGTTTATTAGTACTTGGGAATACATCTTTAAGGTTTGCCTACATGATGAATTAGTGTTCGTTATCTTGCCAAAGAGTAATTCAGAATGGCATAGTGAAGTGCTTATTTATATTCCTTTATGATTACAATGTTGAGAGTGTCCACTAGTGAAAGTATGATCCCTAGGCCTTGTTTCCAAATACTGCAATCATTGCTTATTTACTGTTTTACTGCATCTCTACTTCCTGCAATATTACTACCATCAACTGCACGCCAGCAAGCTATTTTATGGCGCCGTTACTGCTGCTCATATTCATTCATACCACTTGTATTTCACTATCTCTTCGCTGAACTAGTGCACCTATACATCTGACAAGTATATTGGGTGTGTTGGGGACACAAGAGACTTCTTGTATCGTGATTGCAGGGTAGCTTGAGAGGGATATCTTTGTCCTCTACCTCCCTGAGTTCGATAAACCTTGGGTGATTCACTTAAGGGAAACTTGCTGCTGTTCTACAAACCTCTGCTTTTGGAGGCCCAACACTGTCTACAGGAATAGAAGTGTGCGTAGACATCACCGGCTCACGTTGTGCGTGCGTGGTTTTAAAATCTGCTGGATTTGTACACATCAGCTGAAATCCGACGACGGCGCCGCCGAAATCGCTATGTCGGCAGGGATCCTGCTAATTAAGGGTGCTATGCGCGCCGGTCGTCTCCGTCATCGCTGGTGATATCGTAGCCGCTCCAGATCCACCAGTCCATCGATGGAGGGTACCCTTGTACAAGACAACGCGGGCCATACATGCTACTACAAGGATGTACATACATATCAGATTTTTAAATTTTACGATCATGTTCCGTTTACGAAGTGGTATGGGAGAATCTCCACCGTTTTTGTTTTTCCATTGCCAGAATTTTGCTAGGGGAGCACCGGAGTAGAAGTGTTAAAATACAGTTCCGGATTTATATCGGCATAACATTTCCCCATGACCAAACAGCAAATACACACAGCAAGCGCCGACGAGAGAGACATGGAGCTGAAGCAGGAGAGGGCCATGTCTCCGGCAGGACCATCAGGCCATGCACCCCGTCGTCGTCGCAAGTGAGATCACAACTCAGCCGTGGAGAGAACATGTGGTGACCCCGCGTACCACTGCATGGTGTAGTACACAAGTCGTTGACATAACACAAGTGAAACACCGTTCCACTCATATTACATCTCTCAGAGTGGTACAACAGAAACATATGCGAGTCCAAGGTATGTCTATAGAAGTACACACGAGCTGTTTACATAAGATCAACACAACCTCCTACTTTACAGTGAGGTAAAACTTCAAATAAAGCTCCAGAAGAACGACTCGTAGTCTATCTTGTTGCTAACTCAAGTTTAAGAGCTAATTGGCTTGTTATAGAAATCTAGCTACTTAGGTGCTATGATTAGGGAAAGGTTCCCTTCTATTACTAGTCTAAGTTTCCACTCTAGCCGATGCGAAGTTGACTCCATTGACTTCTTTGATTGGATTCTTCTTCTTGTTGCAGCTTGACTCCTCTGTCTTCGAGTTCCACGGTAGTTTCTCCTTCGGTGCCTTGATCTAAGAAGGGGTTCAAATGGGATAGAATGAGTACGAGCGTACTCAGCAAGTTCATATTAGGAAATAGGTGTATCATGCACTAGCTACAGCCATAGACCGGAAAGTCATAGGCCAATGCAAGTTTTCATAAACATTTCTTCAAAAGGTTTATATTATTCTGAAAACTATGCCCGTCGGTCTTCACAGAGTTGACTAGAACTTCGTGGAGTTCCTTTCTCGCTCGTGTTCGCAGTTCCCTTCCCGAACGAGGAGTGACGGTCACAATTCTTGATACCCTCTCGCAGAGGTGCGTTACTTTACCCCACAAGAGATCTTAACTTTGTTGCCGGCCGAGAGTATGTCCCCGTCCACACTTCCTTGGGTGTGAGGCCCGAGTATAAGATCCAAGCCAATCACTGCCTTCTCCGCGACCCTGCAAACCCACCCTTTTGTCCGACCGTACACCCCGAGTAGACTTCTCCCGATAATACGGCTTTACTCACGGTGTACTCCGGACAATCCATCATAGATCGTAGAGCTTATCATCACTAATGGATGGGGATTTAAAAGGATATCCCAACCTATTGCGGCGAGTGCCTCCAAAACCCCACCGGCTCTCCGATCCGTTGGTGTGCAGAAGGGAAAAGATACAGCTGACTT
This sequence comes from Lolium rigidum, assembly GCF_022539505.1. Lineage (NCBI taxonomy): Eukaryota > Viridiplantae > Streptophyta > Magnoliopsida > Poales > Poaceae > Lolium > Lolium rigidum. The sequence continues at coordinate 84,437,501 of NC_061514.1, read as the reverse complement.
CCCCACAGCCATTATAGATCTTATGGATAACGCGATATGTACGGCGCTAGAATCACTGGACGGCATTGGTACTTAGTCCTAGATGAGTAGTACCCATGCAATGGAACCTCCACCATATCAACACATACCATGGTTCCATTCCCCGCCACATAGTCATATTCATAATTGTAAAATAATACTTTGCTTTTCAATGCATGAGTGATAAGTATAGTACTTTGCATATAATTTGATAAAAATAATCAAATGACATGAGCAAGCGATGAACTTGCCTTTCTTGACTGCAAGATTATGCAGGCAAAAGCTTCGATACGTGATAACTCTAAATTCTGAAATACCATCATCGTCCGGTAAGGACAATGTTTAAAGAACTGGCAAAGATGCTATAATGCATAATATGAGATGCAATCGTCCCGAGCGTAACCTAATCTCGATGATTTAGGATTGATGAGTTGTAAAGATTTCTTTAGGGTTGGTTGCACTTTTAGAATGATTCTCACACAAGGTTGTTATTAGGGTTTGGTTATATTAGCATCATCATCAAGTGATATAAGACATCATAACAATCATACACATAAAGAATAGTGGTGGAATAATATATAAAGAACAGTTGTCAATTTTAAGTTCTATAGAACATGGTTGATGATTACTTATACTATACTTCAAAAGAATAACTTTTGAAGAACATGTTGATTAAGATTTAATGAGTATTTCAAAGAAGGATTAAGCTTCTAAGGTTTGATTGACATTTGTACTTCAAAAGAATAACTTTTGAAGAACAGGTTAAATAAGAACAAGAACTACTATACATAGGAGCTATGGCTTTCTAGGGTTTACTATAGGATTCAATTAAGTTTATTATTAGGAACTAGTTGGTGCTTAACTTGGAATGGATTACTATATAACAAGTATTGGTAGGTTTATTGCTATGGTTTCTTATAAGCATTATATCAAAGGATGGTTATCAAGGTGTTGCTATGAGTTAGGTTTACTATGACTTCATATTTGCTTTACCAAATAATCTCTAATAGTTTCTAAGCTAAGTGGTTTATCATTTCCTAAGTAAGGTTTAGTTGGATAGGAACATGTGATGTGATTTGCTACACAAAGTTGATACTAGGGTTTATCATTATGGTTCTACTAGGGTTTAATGATTGAGGTTGATCTTAATGGTATGGTATATAGGATAGTGATCATTGGTACTAATCCAATTAACAAGTTAGGGTTTCTACCTAGGTGACATTAGTGGATCATATAGGTTTTAATTAAGAATAGGAACATGAAATGATAATCTCAGGTGACTTGGTTTTATGCTAGTAGATCATAAGCATGCATTCATTGGTCACATATTATGGTTCTCTATGTAAGGTGACATTCACATGATCACATGTGATAAGCAACTAGGGTTTAGGGTTAAAGCAATTTCAAATGATCACATACAATAATGGGATCCAGATTCTAACTTATAATAAAACTAGGGTTTCTAAATTATGATTCAATTCTTAAGGTAATCCTTGGTACTAGAATTAATGTGATTAAGTACTTGGAATAAAGTTATTAATAATTTTAACATGCTATTAATTTTTAGAGGGTTTAAGAATTAAAATAATTACTAGTTAGGGTTTCATTAGAATTCGTGGTTTCCTAATTATTGTTAGGTTTTAAAGTATTTAACTGGTTAACTTAAGAATGTTTAAGTAAATAATTGTTGAGCTATCAAAATGATATTGGCTTTTACTATTTTCTTGAGTTATTACTATTTAAAGAAAATAAAAATAGTAATTTGCAAATTAGGGTTTATGGATTACCACTAATAATTAAATTAATGCAAATATGGTAACTAAAATTAATCTTAACATTTTACTTAGTTACTGAATAGTTAAAATTTAATTTTTGATATTTAACTATGTGTTGAATTCAAATTGTATTTAAAACAAATAGAAAGGCATAATTAATAAAGTTAAAAATAAGTGAATTTTTATTTTGACACACATTTTTGTTTTATATTTTATTTGAATAGAGTTTATTTTTGTGAGAATTTTGATATATTATTCATATTTTTCTGAGTTGAAATGGATTTTATATAATTTTGTAAAGTTTCAGTTATTTACGGGAATTTGAATTTAAACAAAAATACTAAACATACCCGTTCGGTTCTAACCCGCAGAGACTGACTGGTGGGCCATGTCTCCACGTCGGATGCTATGCAGGCAACGACTGGTCAAAGTGGACTGGGGCTGTTGACCGTACCGACGTTTAACCGCCGGCGGCCGAGCACGGTGGCGCCGCCGATTTAGGGTTCCCAGGATGCTCCAATATGTTTTTCTGGACCTCCTCGACATTCTAAACTCGATGGTGATGATGCCTTTCCGAAATGACCACCGGAGCTAGCTCCGACGAGGACTACCGCGGCCATGAACTCCGGCGAGATATCGAAATACGGCTACGGTTGATGCCAGGAAACGAAAGTGGGCTCTAAAGATGCGGAATCTCACCGTGAAGCTCAAGGTGTGATCGGCGACAACGATGACTGCCGGAGTTGAGCTTGATTTGACCATTGCCGGTGATGTACTGAGAAAGGGAACGACGAAATTGGATTGATCCCGAGCTCCCCTTGACGCTCTGATCCTCTAGGATGCTCTACGCGGCCTGGCGCTTCCAACGAGCCACTGCACGGACTCCGGGATGCTCTCAATCGACGGTGCCATAGAGGTCGCCGGCGACAGAGACTTGCAGCTAGAGGAAGAATTAGGAAACGAGGGAGGATAAGGATGGGAGGCTAGGGTTTCTCGAGCCGTGGCGATCTCTCCGACCTATTTATAGCTCCAAGCACGGTCTGGTTCGACGGTGATGCTTGGCGGTGAGCGTCTAGGATGAGGCGGTGTTCCAGTTAGGGTTTTTGGGCGGGAATCTTGATAATCCTACTGGCAACGGATTCCAAAGTCCTGCGGTCGAGCTCTGGGACGTCTGACGAGGTCCGGGCTGTTCTTATCGACATCGAGGACGTGGCCGAGGCTTCACCTCTGCGCTGTCGTCATCGGGGAAGAAGAAGAAGGTGGCTTTCTTCTTCGCACGATTCTTAAAGCGAATCGATATGGTGGGCTGGTGCTTAGTTCGTGGGCTGGGCTACTGGTGGGCTTGCGTGGACGTGGTGGTGATGGGCTGCTGCGGTGCTGTTCGGCCTGCCAGGTAAGTTTCCCTCCATTTTCTTTTTCAAATTTCTGTTTTCTTTTTCTGTTTTTATTTACTAGTTTTAACTTGATTTGAATTATGTATTGTTTTGCAGATTCTAAAATATTTTAATAGCAGAACAATTTGATAATGCTACCTGTTGTATTGTTTTGTTTATAAACAACCATTTCATAATTGATTAATTTGGTGTTCTTGTGAAATGCATTTTAAATTGGAAATGAACATGGTTTTAAATGTTTATCTCTATTCCTTTCATTTAGGAACCACTCGTTTGAATGGTTGAAAATTGTAACATGCGCTTGGTGAACACTTTGTTAAGTTTGACTTGTACATCATAATATGGATTGTGCACATATTATAATTATAGCTAGAGTTTAAAATAAATGGAATTGGAAATGGATTGGTTCATGATTTTATGTGAAGAATTGTTTCCAAAGGTTTAAGAATATGGTTGACTTCACTCGTGTTAAATAATCTTGCTTAGCAAACTACTGACTTGAATTATCTAAGATAGATCCTAAGCTCATTATGATTAACTCAACTACTTCTATGAATTCTATTTTATTTGGTTCACTAAACAAGGTATTTGGATAGCAAAGTAAAATGGAATATTGATTTCATTCTACTCACCAGATGGCACTAGTCTTAAGTATAAATGGCTTGGTTTGTATTTGTGATCCATGATATACAAGTTAGGACATCATATTTTATGTAGGGTGAATTCTACTTGAAAGGTTTAGAGTTTTGGGAATACTTCACTAATTGAAGTATTAAGTAGGCATGAGGTATGGCAGGGTTCTACTTATAAACCAAAGTGATATTTGAATTGGGATTCAAATATGGTTTAGGGTTTTAGTACTTGACTTATATTTCTTGTATCATTGGTTAGTATCAACAAGTACCTCAATTGGATAAGGTTTAAATAGTAATCTAGGTTCTATTCAATGCATAATATAAGCATATGAATGATTCTCTCTTTCTCTAGGTTTAATGGCATGAGTTAGGAAACAAGGTTGGAATGATCCAAAGTTAATGATGAATGAATATGAATGTCCTTGACATGGATTCAATTATTGTAATTGAAAAGATATACCATGTGACTCATGGTAGGAACATTTATTTAGTAGAAAACATGGATAATATAAGTATAGAATAGTTTCTTATTTATTTGTGTTCTTTGATTTATAGTTGAATAATTATTCATATGTTGTTGTAAGGAATGGCATGTTGAGATCCTTTATAAGATCTTGTAGTTAATCCTTACTTAAGGTGTTGTTTGTTGTAAAACTACTTCTATATGATCTAGCCCATAGATCAAATCATCTCTACCCAAAACAGGGTTTTAGAAAAGATCACAGTGAAGTTTATAGCGCTTGACTTGATGAGCTACTTCAATTCCAGCAAGTCAAGCGAAACTTCAGTTACTGTGGTAAGTTTTATTAGAAAGCGCGAAAATTCCCCGGATTTTCTATGCATGAATGCAATGCACACTTTGGTGTTCTCTCATTTTATTGCCTCTAAACCTGGGATATTACGGCCTCTCCCCCTTAAACTGAACTTCGTCCCGAAGTTCGAATGCTCTCATGTTTCGGAATGTTGAAATGTCTTGAACAGATCACCATCCTTTCAAACTCCCTAGTGATCTCATTAGATATAATTGAATATATCCCTTGTCCAGATTCTTCCTGGAGTCTTCGGATGTCTGGCACTGATACTTTCTTCAATTCTATGATTTCTTCCAACACTCTAAGCTTATAGGCTTACTCTCCAAAGATTCTTGGATTAGGACATCTTATTGTGTTAATGGACTTTCCTAATGGTTGTGGTGACATCTACCTATTTGGGTACTCAAAGCTTGGTTCTACCAAGTCGTGTAATCCACTTGCGGTGTAATATGGCACTACGATTTACCAATATGCGATACTCAAACCTTAATTTTAAAAGATTTATTTAAGGTAGGGTATTGTTTTCCCTTACTACCATAACGAAAGTAATGGTACATGGTAAGGTATTACGATAGGCATGGTCCTGGTTGTTTAGTCCTACGAATGGATTAGACTCATTTAGTCCATCCAATCATGGCTTCTAGTTTTAAGCTAGTTATCTTCCTTTTGGGTTCTTTAGGTTCCATGAAAGGAATCTTTCTAATAATCATTAGTTTTGGTATAGTCAAACCCTTCGAAATTTTGTTTTCTTAGGCTTTGATTGTCCTCCGATATCTTCTTCATCCAACTTCATTTTCTAATACTTACTTAAGTTCTCTTGGTTTTGAGTAATTACAATTACCCACTTAATTAAGTTAAGACCTAACCCTTATTTCTTCGATATATAAACCTCGGCTTCTGGTCTGACAACCTCCTGAGAGTACTTTTATATGGGTACTTCCCATCAACCTTATAAAAATAAGATTGGACTTCCTTTCAGTTCAGACCTTTTTCTTTATCTCTCATACTACAAACAATTTCTTAATACTTCTCCTTCAGCCTTCCTCTCCCCCTTGGAGTTTACTAATGATCTTCAAACTCCCTTTCTTCTAATCATTAAACTCCAAGGTTAAAGGATTAGTCTTGGTCTAGCTTATAGTTTGTACTTTTCTAGAGTCTCACGAAGAATTCTTTGTGGTGTATCCACTCAGTTGTGGGTATCCATTATGAATCCTCCAATTAAAAATTACCAGCTACGAGATACCAAATTGTGAAATACTAGTCGCTGGAATTCCCCTTTCTTTTAGGTAAAGAAATGTTCGAGCTGTGGCTATCTGGTACCAGCTGCAGACTACCTAGTACCGGATGTAGCTTATTGGATACCAGCTGTGGCTATGTTTTGGTTGTCAATATCTACCTACCAGCTGTGGCTACTTACATAGCTTTAGTTAAGATATACCTCACTTTATATTCTTTCTCTTCATGGTTATCCTATATCAGCTGCGGTCTGATGATACCAGCTGCGACTTTACTTGTCTATTTTCCTTCTTCTAAGGTTTGTTTTACAAGATAACCACTTGTTGACACTATGAAAATAGTATTGTAAGTGACTTCACTTGCATTCCCTTCTTCCATAATCAATATGGCTCTACTTCTACTGCTCCATATTCACTATTTTTCTCACTTTCATGGTACTTCCATGTTGAAGTACTCCTTGGTTAAGGATAAAAGTGAGTTTTGATTGGTCCTTCCATCAGATTGTTGTGGTTACTTCCCACAATTTTACTTGCTTCTACAAGTGAACCTTCATCTTGTCTTCCAAAATCTTCAGAATTCGTCATTTCCTCACACGAATACCTTTACCCTCTAGACCTATAACATCAAGTAAGAGATTGATATAGCAACATGCATTTGCATATCAAAGTCAAACTTCATGTATGGATCTAGTCAATCAATGAAAATCCAATAAAATCCAAGAAGATTCAGCTTTGTGCTTATAATACACATCCTTATATGCCTGAATATAAAAGTTGGGTAAGACATCCCTAAACATCAGGATCAGATGTGTAGTATATAACACCACATAATATAGGTTTAGGTTGTGATACTTAGCACGAATACGTGAATTTCTACTATTTGTCTCAACATTTATCTTAATTGCTCACTTGCAACCAAATAAACTTGAGCAAATTGGGCTAGGATAGTTGTGATTGATCTAATTTCCTTGGGAAGTGCTAACTTAACTTTAATTCTATTGAAACTAAACTCACATGATCTCTCGAAACTATAACATGGCTACTCTAAACACATGATTGTTTAGAATATACTACCTATAACTCTAGGATTTCTCTATGTGATATGCTCTAAATAAGCCTTCTTTAAATTAAGGACTATGGGTCTAACCTACTTGGTACGGTTATTAGGATTTTAAGGCCTAAGATTTCGAACTATTCCCTAAATCCTACTCCTTATCATCCTTTTGTTATCGTACTTATGATGTTCTTCTCCCTCACATCATGATTCTCAAGTGAATCATATATGATTACCAACTTTACCATGAAAAGTAGACTTAAATACTCCTATCACTCTTCCTTACCTCCTATGATTGACTCATCATAGACATATACTACATTATATAACTTGTCTCCCTTACTTAACATCAGTCATTTGACATTTTAAATGACTCTTACCTAACCATAATATGTCTTGGTATACATCTTCCAATAGGATATCTTCCTTATGGTTGTATCCTCTCTTTGGACTACCATGTGTTGTATACCAACTGTGGTCTACTACCACCCAATTATCTTAAACTCCAATGGTGTTCTAATTATTTGGAATGAAGCAAGATAACTAACTAACTTAACTTAAGAAGGATAGATAAGAAAAATTGACTCAAGTGTGTCAGGATTATTCTCAAGTGAATACCCATCTCAAGTCAAAAGAATAGTTGGTTAGCATGGTGGATTTAGCTAAGACACTTCCTATAGACACTACCAAACCTATAGGTCTCCTTTAAAGGGTTTTAATCCTAGGGTCAAAGCATTTGCTCTGACACCAGCTGTGGTGAACCCGCGTACCACTGCATGGTGTAGTACACAAGTCGTTGACATAACACAAGTGAAACACCGTTCCACTCATATTACATCTCTCAGAGTGGTACAACAGAAACATATGCGAGTCCAAGGTATGTCTATAGAAGTACACACGAGCTGTTTACATAAGATCAACACAACCTCCTACTTTACAGTGAGGTAAAAATTCAAATAAAGCTCCAGAAGAACGACTCGTAGTCTATCTTATTGCTAACTCAAGTTTAAGAGCTAATTGGCTTGTTATAGAAATCTAGCTACTTAGGTGCTATGATTAGGGAAAGGTTCCCTTCTATTACTAGTCTAAATTTCCACTCTAGCTGATGCAGAAGTTGACTCCATTGACTTCTTTGATTGGATTCTTCTTCTTGTTGCAGCTTGACTCCTCCGTCTTCGAGTTCCACGGTAGTTTCTCCTTCGGTGCCTTGATCTAAGAAGGGGGTTCAAATGGGATAGAATGAGTACGAGCGTACTCAGCAAGTTCATATTAGGAAATAGGTGTATCATGCACTAGCTACAGCCATAGACCGGAAAGTCATAGGCCAATGCAAGTTTTCATAAACATTTCTTCAAAAGGTTTATTTTATTCCGAAAACTATGCCCGTCGTCTTCACGAGTTGACTAGAACTTCGTGGAGTTCCTTTCTGCCGTGTTCGCAGTTCCCTTCCCGGAACAGAGGAGTGACAGTCACAATTCTTGATACCCTCTGCAGAGGTGCGTTACTTTACCCCACAAGAGATCTTAACTTTGTTGCCGGCCGAGAGTATGTCCCCGTCCACACTTCCTTGGGTGTGAGGCCCGAGTATAAGATCCAAGCCAATCACTCGCCTTCTCCGCGACCCTGCAAACCCACCCTTTTGTCCGACCGTACACCCCCAGTAGACTTCTCCCGATAATACGGCTTTACTCACGGTGTACTCTGGACAATCCATCATAGATCGTAGAGCTTATCATCACTAATGGATGGGGATTTAAAAGGATATTCCAACCTATTGCGGCAGTGCCTCCAACACCCCACCGGCTCTACCAATCCGTTGGCGTGCAGAAGGGAAAAGATACAGCTGACTTCCCGCAGCCATTATAGATCTTATGGATAACGCGATATGTACGGCGCTAGAATCACCGGACTGGCATTGGTACTTAGTCCTAGATGAGTAGTACCCATGCAATGGAACCTCCACCATATCAACACATACCATGGTTCCATTGCCCACCACATAGTCATATTCATAATTGTAAAATAATACTTTGCTTTTCAATGCATGAGTGATAAGTATAGTACTTTGCATATAATTTGATAAAAATAATCAAATGACATGAGCAAGCGATGAACTTGCCTTTCTTGACTGCAAGATTATGCAGGCAAAAGCTTTGATACGTGATAACTCCAAATTCTGAAATACCATCATCGTCCGGTAAGGACAATGTTTAAAGAACTGGCAAAGATGCTATAATGCATAATATGAGATGCAATCGTCCCGAGCGTAACCTAATCTCGATGATTTAGGATTGATGAGTTGTAAAGATTTCTTTAGGGTTGGTTGCACTTTTAGAATGATTCTCACACAAGGTTGTTATTAGGGTTTGGTTATATTAGCATCATCATCAAGTGATATAAGACATCATAACAATCATACACATAAAGAATAGTGGTGGAATAATATATAAAGAACAGCTTGTCAATTTTAAGTTCTATAGAACATGGTTGATGATTACTTATACTATACTTCAAAAGAATAACTTTTGAAGAACATGTTGATTAAGATTTAATGAGTATTTCAAAGAAGGATTAAGCTTCTAAGGTTTGATTGACATTTGTACTTCAAAAGAATAACTTTTGAAGAACAGAGTTAAATAAGAACAAGAACTACTATACATAGGAGCTATGGCTTTCTAGGGTTTACTATAGGATTCAATTAAGTTTATTATTAGGAACTAGTTGGTGCTTAACTTGGAATGGATTACTATATAACAAGTATTGGTAGGTTTATTGCTATGGTTTCTTATAAGCATTATATCAAAGGATGGTTATCAAGGTGTTGCTATGAGTTAGGTTTACTATGACTTCATATTTGCTTTACCAAATAATCTCTAATAGTTTCTAAGCTAAGTGGTTTATCATTTCCTAAGTAAGGTTTAGTTGGATAGGAACATGTGATGTGATTTGCTACACAAAGTTGATACTAGGGTTTATCATTATGGTTCTACTAGGGTTTAATGATTGAGGTTGATCTTAATGATATGGTATATAGGATAGTGATCATTGGTACTAATCCAATTAACAAGTTAGGGTTTCTACCTAGGTGACATTAGTGGATCATATAGGTTTTAATTAAGAATAGGAACATGAAATGATAATCTCAGGTGACTTGGTTTTATGCTAGTAGATCATAAGCATGCATTCATTGGTCACATATTATGGTTCTCTATGTAAGGTGACATTCACATGATCACATGTGATAAGCAACTAGGGTTTAGGGTTAAAGCAATTTCAAATGATCACATACATGGGATCCAGATTCTAACTTATAATAAAACTAGGGTTTCTAAATTATGATTCAATTCTTAAGGTAATCCTTGGTACTAGAATTAATGTGATTAAGTACTTGGAATAAAGTTATTAATAATTTTAACATGCTATTAATTTTTAGAGGGTTTAAGAATTAAAATAATTACTAGTTAGGGTTTCATTAGAATTCAGGGTTTCCTAATTATTGTTAGGTTTTAAAGTATTTAACTGGTTAACTTAAGAAAATTTAAGTAAATAATTGTTGAGCTATCAAAATTATATTGGCTTTTACTATTTTCTTGAGTTATTACTATTTAAAGAAAATAAAAATAGTAATTTGCAAATTAGGGTTTATGGATTACCACTAATAATTAAATTAATGCAAATATGGTAACTAAAATTAATCTTAACATTTTACTTAGTTACTGAATAGTTAAAATTTAATTTTTGATATTTAACTATGTGTTGAATTCAAATTGTATTTAAAACAAATAGAAAGGCATAATTAATAAAGTCAAAAATAAGTGAATTTTTATTTTGACACACATTTTTGTTTTATATTTTATTTGAATAGAGTTTATTTTTGTGAGCATTTTGATATATTATTCATATTTTTCTGAGTTGAAATGGATTTTATATAATTTTGTAAAGTTTCAGTTATTTACGGGAATTTGAATTTAAACAAAAATACTAAACATACCCGTTCGGTTCTAACCCGCAGAGACTGACTGGTGGGCCATGTCTCCACGTCGGATGCCATGCAGGCAACGACTGGTCAAAGTGGACTGGGGCTGTTGACCGTACCGACGTTTAACCGCCGGCGGCCGAGCACGGTGGCGCCGCCGATTTAGGGTTCCCCGGGATGCTCCAATAGGTTTTTCTGGACCTCCTCGACATTCTAAACTCGATGGTGATGATGCCTTTCCGAAATGACCACCGGAGCTAGCTCCGACGAGGACTACCGCGGCCATGAACTCCGGCGAGATATCGAAATACGGCTACGGTTGATGCCAGGAAACGAAAGTGGGCTCTAAAGATGCGGAATCTCACCGTGAAGCTCAAGGTGTGGTCGGCGACGACGATGACTGCCGGAGTTGAGCTTGATTTGACCATTGCCGGTGATGTACTGAGAAAGGGAACGGCGAAATTGGATTGATCCCGAGCTCCCCTTGACGCTCTGATCCTCCAGGATGCTCTACGCGGCCTGGCGCTTCCAACGAGCCACTGCACGGACTCCGGGATGCTCTCAATCGACGGTGCCATAGAGGTCGCCGGCGACAGAGACTTGCAGCTAGAGGAAGAATTAGGAAACGAGGGAGGATAAGGATGGGAGCCTAGGGTTTCTCGAGCCGTGGCGATCTCTCCGACCTATTTATAGCTCCAAGCACGGTCTGGTTCGACGGTGATGCTTGGCGGTGAGCGTCCAGGATGCGGCGGTGTTCCAGTTAGGGTTTTTGGGCGGGAATCTTGATAATCCTACTGGCAACGGATTCCAAAGTCCCGCGGTCGAGCTCTGGGACGTCTGACGAGGTCCGGGCTGTTCTTATCGACATCGAGGACGTGGCCGAGGCTTCACCACTGCGCTGTCGTCGTCGGGGAAGAAGAAGAAGGTGGCTTTCTTCTTCGCACGATTCTTAAAGCGAATCGATACGGTGGGCTGGTGCTTAGTTCGTGGGTCGGGCTACTGGTGGGCTTGCGTGGACGTGGTGGTGATGGGCTGCTGCGGTGCTGTTCGGCCTGCCAGGTAAGTTTCCCTCCATTTTCTTTTTCAAATTTCTGTTTTCTTTTTCTGTTTTTATTTACTAGTTTTAACTTGATTTGAATTATGTGTTGTTTTGCAGATTCTAAAATATTTTAATAGCAGAACAATTTGATAATGCTACCTGTTGTATTGTTTTGTTTATAAACAACCATTTCATAATTGATTAATTTGGTGTTCTTGTGAAATGCATTTTAAATTGGAAATGAACATGGTTTTAAATGTTTATCTCTATTCCTTTCATTTAGGAACCACTCTGTTTGAATGGTTGAAAATTGTAACATGCGCTTGGTGAACGCTTTGTTAAGTTTGACTTGTACATCATAATATGGATTGTGCACATATTATAATTATAGCTAGAGTTTAAAATAAATGGAATTGGAAATGGATTGGTTCATGATTTTATGTGAAGAATTGTTTCCAAAGGTTTAAGAATATGGTTGACTTCACTCTGTGTTAAATAATCTTACTTAGCAAACTACTGACTTGAATTATCTAAGATAGATCCTAAGCTCATTATGATTAACTCAACTACTTCTATGAATTCTATTTTATTTGGTTCACTAAACAAGGTATTTGGATAGCAAAGTAAAATGGAATATTGATTTCATTCTACTCACCAGATGGCACTAGTCTTAAGTATAAATGGTTTGGTTTGTATTTGTGATCCATGATATACAAGTTAGGACATCATATTTTATGTAGGGTGAATTCTACTTGAAAGGTTTAGAGTTTTGGGAATACTTCACTAATTGAAGTATTAAGTAGGCATGAGGTATGGCAGGGTTCTACTTATAAACCAAAGTGATATTTGAATTGGGATTCAAATATGGTTTAGGGTTTTAGTACTTGACTTATATTTCTTGTATCATTGGTTAGTATCAACAAGTACCTCAATTGGATAAGGTTTAAATAGTAATCTAGGTTCTATTCAATGCATAATATAAGCATATGAATGATTCGCTCTTTTCTCTAGGTTTAATGGCATGAGTTAGGAAACAAGGTTGGAATGATCCAAAGTTAATGATGAATGAATATGAATGTCCTTGACATGGATTCAATTATTGTAATTGAAAAGATATACCATGTGACTCGTGGTAGGAACATTTATTTAGTAGAAAACATGGATAATATAAGTATAGAATAGTTTCTTATTTATTTGTGTTCTTTGATTTATAGTTGAATAATTATTCATGTGTTGTTGTAAGGAATGGCATGTTGAGATCCTTTATAAGATCTTGTAGTTAATCCTTACTTAAGGTGTTGTTTGTTGTAAAACTACTTCTATATGATCTAGCCCATAGATCAAATCATCTCTACCCAAAACAGGGTTTTAGCAAAGATCACAGTGAAGTTTATAGCGCTTGACTTGATGATCTACTTCAATTCCAGCAAGTCAAGTGAAACTTCAGTTACTGTGGTAAGTTTTATTTGAAAGCGCGAAAATTCCCCGGATTTTCTATGCATGAATGCAATGCACACTTTGGTGTTCTCTCATTTTATTGCCTCTAAACCTGGGATATTACAGAACACGAGCGCATCAACGTCGTCGTTAGTAAACAGCATGGCGGAATATCGCCAGGCCACAACAACACGCACCCCTCAGCCATTGGGCCAGTTTGTTCTTTCCCTCGGCGCTGGTCCCGACCGTGGTTTTGTTTGCTAATTAAGGTAGTTGGCGAAGCTAAACTAAGCCATTGCCTGCTAACGTTTGACAAGAGCATTGCTCGAGCTTTTAACAATTGCATGACGTAGTAGAGGTCGACGAATTGATGGTGTAGAGTATTGCGTCCCTATGGCCATGCATGCATTTTTCTAACCGAGTCTCAGTATTAGTTGGGGATCAGGAACGGACCAATTGTTAACTTGACTAAACACTTGTCACTTTGTCTTTTGCTTAGCTACAGAACACCGCCCAATTATGCTCTTTTGCCAGTTCGTTGTCGAAGAAGAAAAGTCTTGCCCAATTATACGTGTCTTTTCAAAGTCTCCGGCTTAGCCAAGTACTACCTCCATTCCAATTATACGGTATGATTGTATGAAGAACAACGATAGACTCACTATCACAGTGGCATTACTATACTACGGTGCCAATACTTGTCTGAAGTGGTTGCTGCCAACCCTTGAAAAAAGAAACAAATGTTGCCAAGTCACACGATGACCTTTGGGGGGCGGTGTTGCACTGTTGCGTGCTCGATATGTTTATTCCACTCGACCCGAGGACTAATGTTTGTCGAGCGAAAGGACCGTTCAAGGAAGGAGCTTGAACAAGCTTCAAAGTTCCCGACAACACTTACTAATACTTTTGTCGGTTCGAAGTATATGTGCATGACACGGGTACGTCGAGGAAGCTAGTGAATTACACCATATACTCTTTCAGTAATGAGCAATGGAAACAATTGAGTGAAGGATTTACAATTCTATTGGGTTCTTCTGACCCCGATAGTTATACTGCAGCCCCGGCACTGACGTATGTGCTCCCCCACTTGTAGACGACAAAGCGACGGCGCGCTTGCACGAGGCCTAGGCTCGTCTAGTCATCGTCTCTTCAAATCGTCAGCATTCATTCGAATGTTCTCTTGGTGTAGAGACACTGATTAGTTATTTATAGTTTGGAAGCTTTGGTGTTCTGCACCCAAGCCAATAACTGGCTGTTTTTACCAACTATATATGCTGGTGTACTACACGTAGTCTCGTTTCTTCCTCTGTTATGTTAAGTGGACTGTAAAGCAGATGCTAGTCAATTGGTGGTGGTTGTCTTAGTAGTTCTCATACTTGCGTACATGCATCAACCGACTGATCAGTAGGATGTTCTTTTCCACCACTATCCATGCATAACGGGTATTAACAGAGACAGATCAATATTTACGAGGTGGACTTGTGCCCCAATCTGTCTAAGCCATCACGTGTCCTCTTTTTTTACGAAACACAGTAGACGTAGAGCCATCACGCGTCCTTTTCCAAGGAGTGTGCCAATGCGTGCATGGGCACTATTTTTCATTTTACCTGTCATCATTCAGCAAGGGTATCTCTAATTAATGTACTGTAGGGCCATATTTTCATATAAATGATCAAGAGGTATAAACTCACTTTTTTCATAAGTTATAATCGATCCGCATGTTATTGTTGAAATAAGCATATGAGAGAGAGAGAGAGAGAGAGAGAGAGAGAGAGAGAGAGAGAGTAAGAGTAAGAAGAAAAAATGGCATTCTTATTCTTATTCTTGTGGACAGCCCACAGGTTTAAGGTTACTTGTAAGATTAAGGTCAACTTTATTTTCCCCACAATTTATAAGATCGACCTTAAGGGTTTTGCCCCATAGGTCCGGCCCTATGCATATGTTTTATTCTTATTCTTTTGGATATCCCACAGGATTAAGGTCATTTGTAAGATTAAGGTCAACTTTATTTTCCCCACACTTTAGAAGATCGACCTTAAGGGTTTCGCCCCATATGCCCGGTCCTATGCATATGTTTTATTCTTATTCTTGTGGATATCCCACATGTTTAAGGTCACTTGTAAGATTAAGGTCAACTTTATTTTTGCCACAGTTTATAAGATCAACCTTAAGGGTTCCCCCAATAGGCCTGGCCCTGTGGATATGTTAGTAGGTGCCCTTCACCACGTAGGCATATCATGTGCACTATGCATATGAGGTTTATCAATGTATTAGGCGAGTGGTTGATATCCTTAAGGATAATAAATAATTTTTAAAAGAATTTCTAGCACTAGCACATCATATGTATACCATGTAAAAAATTCGAATTCACATTCGATCTATTGAAGATGTAAAAAATGCAAAATCTGTCAACAAATAGTCCCATGAACCACACAAGAAAACCATCAATCACAATGGGGCATCTATACTACAAGTACTAGGATAAGTATCATCCCCACTTAATTTTGTGGTGGACTCAAAGTTATAAATACTCCTAATTCAGTTATATGTTTTTACGATATGGACACAATATGTATGCATCCATTATATCATAAAATTAATTATAGAATCAAACTATAGCATGATAAAAAATAACAAATTTTGAAGTGTTGATGAGCCCCATCTGAATCAGCCCATATTAATAGTATTAAGTTCTTCTTTTATCTTTCCAGACGTGTGCCGGATTTTGAAATTCTTGACATGGTAAATATATATGTTAAAAAATTACATTAGGTTAACCAAGTTGCATTTTTAGCAAAAAAAAAAAATTGCACTTCGTTAGGCGATGTTCTCACTTGCTCTGAATATCGGGTGCTCGGAGCTGCGTTCTATAGAGGCGCAACAAATGAAAGGTTCCTGACATGGGCCATATCTGGCGTAGCCCATTAGTAGATACATTATGTTTCAAATCTAGAAATTCACATGTTTTATTGCTATTTTTCTTACAAACTTTATTTATAAATTGAGTAAAAATGATCATAAAGTTAAAAAAATATGGGGTTTCAACAAAGCATACGAGGAAAATCTTCATACGGTTCAAGTAGTTTTTTGCTGGTGCAAGAAATTCATGCGAGCAAAACTTACAACATAGTCCAAAATAATTTCTCACCTGGTCCAAAGAAATATTCCCTTATTACACAATAAAATATTCGTATAATTAAAAAAATAGGGAAACATCTTAGGGAAAGAAAAGAAAATAGGAAAAAACAGGAACATGAAAAAAAACTTTCTGTTTGATTTACTTTTTGTTCTTGGTAGGCCATCTTTTCTTTTTGATTGGACATTGGTAGGCCATCTAGGGCCTCCACCCTGGCGCCCGTGCGCTACTAGTGTTGTGGATATATTTCATAGGTATACCATCGACATGGTCCGATTCCGGCAAGCCCGGGTGGCCCACAGATGGTGGTGATGGCATATGGCCCACCGGGCGGCCCAGTTGTTGTTGATCAAGATGAAAGATGTCCAACCCAGGAACAAGGAGCCGGATCCGAACCGACCTACAGAGGTACCCGGATCCGAACCGACCTACAAAGGTACCCGGATCCGAATAGGTCTATGCCAGGAGTCAGATCCGTGAAGGCCCATGAAGGAAGCCGGATCCATGACGACAAGTTAGGAATAGGTGGATCCTAGACGTACACGGCAATGTAATATTCCGTAGTTAGGCAACTTGTATTCCGAGTAGGACTCTTCGTAGAAACCCTAGATCCGGGCGCCTATATAAGCCGGATCCCGGGAGCCCTGAGGGGGGATCTCGAGCTAGAAACGAGACAACCACAACTCATTGTAACAACGCGAAAGCGCCCAGATAATTCCACACAAGCAGCAGTAGGTGATACGTCCAAAACGTATCTACTTTCCCGAACACTTTTGCTATTGTTTTGCCTCTAATTTGTGTATTTTGGATACAACTAACACGGACTAACGTTGTTTTCAGCAGAATTGCCCTGGTGTCTCGTTTTTGTGCGTAAACTCAACTTTCAGGAAAATCCCCGGAGTTTATTCCAATGGGCCTATTTTTACAGAAGAGTAACGGAGCCAGAAGACCAGAAGGAGGGGGGCCACGAGGCAGCCACCCCACCAGGCGGCGCCTCTCCATCGACCAGCCATGTTTCCCCCATCCATGTGTGAGTAATTCCCCCGCTGTAGGCTGAAGGGGATGGTAGGGATTGGATGAGATTGGTCATGTAATAGCATAAGATTGTTAGGGCATAGTGCCTAGTGTCCGTAATTGGTACTTTTATGATATTGTTGCAACTTGTTATGCTTAATGCTTGTCACTAGGGTCCGAGTGCCATGATCTCATATCTGAACATGTTATCAATTCATGATGATATTCATTGCTTTATGATCTTACCTGCAAGTTGTATACACGTATTGTTGTCCGGAACCCGAGGCCCCAAAGTGACAGAAATTGGGACAACCGAAGGGGAAGGCGGTGATATGAGGATCACATGTGTTCACGGAGTGTTAATGCTTTGCTCCGGTGCTCTATTAAAAGGAGTACCTTAATTTCCAATAGATTCCCTAGAGGCCCGGATGCCACCAGCTGGTAGGACAAAAGATGTTGTGCAAGTTTCTCATTGCGAGCACGTACGACTAAATATCGAACACATGCCTATTGATTGATTAGTACTTGGATACCGCTTTATTATTATCTCGCAAATGCCCTACCTTGATTGTTACATGAGTTTCTCTCATCCATGCAACGCCCGTTCATCCATCCCCGTGCCTACGAGTATTTTAATCCTACTGTTTACTATAATCAGTACCGATGTCTTTGTTACACTGCTGCCGATATTTCATCAGCTACTGCTATAAAACTGTTACTACCGATAAACTCTTGCGAGCAAGTCTCGTTTCCAAGTGCAGCTGAATTGACAACTCCGCTGTTAAGGCTTACAAATATTCTTTGGCTCCCCTTGTGTCGAATCAATAAATTGGGTTTTACTTCCCTCGAAGACTGTTGCGATCCCCTATACTTGTGGGTCATCAAGACTATTTTCTGGCGCCGTTTCCGGGGAGCATAGCTTTATTTGCAAGTTCACTTGGATTGATATTGTTCGCTGCAAATTCTCCATCATGGGTAAACCTCGCGATACTAAAGTCGTCATATTACCATCCACTACAAGAAAAGGTACAACTCTGAGTACCTCTGCTGCTCTTGATTCACCATCTGTGATAAGTAAACTTGTTTCACCACCACAAGCTTCAAATGCTGGTACTTCTGCTGAATCTGAAAATTCCTCTTATAATTTTGATGATGCTTCTGCTGTGCTTGATAATCATGGTTCATTAGGATCTTTTTTAGATGCTACAATTGCTAGGTCTAGACAAATTGAAAATACTAAAACTCCTAGTGAAAATGCTGCTACACATGTTAATTCACCTGAGTCTGTTGAACACTCTAGTGATGATCTTGATGAAGATTATGTGGAACTTGATGATGATTTCATTGATAAATGCAATGCTACTACTGGTACAAGTAATATTAAAAAGCTTCTTGCACAACATACTGTTAGATATAAACTGTCTCCTGATCCTAAATTTGCTACATCTCCTATAAACATTAAAGATAAGGATTATGATTTTTCTCTTGATTTATCTCATATATCTATTGTTGAGAAAACACCTTTTTGTGGTACTGAAAAAGAAAGTGTTGTAGAACACATGATTGAGCTGTCTACTCTGAGTAGCTTGTTTTCTGATGATGTTAAGAAGCGTACTTATTTTGTTGCTAAATTTTTTCCTTTCTCATTAAAGGATGATGCTAAAACTTGGTATAATAGTTTGCCACCTGATTCTATTGATAGTCCAAAAGATTTGCTTGATGTTTTCTTTCGGAAGTACTTTCCTGCTAGTGCTCAACATATCGCTTTGCAGAGAATTTATAATTTTGACAAGGAAGATGGAGAGAAATTGCCTGAGGCTTGGGCGAGAATTTGCTCTCTTATTAGAGCTCGGCCTGGACATGATTTGGAAAAGCATGATTTACTTGATATATTTTATAGTGGACTAACCATTGAGTCTAGGGCATACCTGGATAGTTGTGTTGGTTGTGTTTTCGGGAAAAAACTCCGGATAACGCTCGAAGAATTATTGGCTAGAATAGGCCGGAATCATGATGATTGGACTACACCCGAACCAACCCCGACACCAATATTGAAGAAGAGGGTATGATTAAATTAAATGATGAAGATATGAGGGAAGCCAAGAAATCTCTTAAAGAGAAGGGTATTAAATCCGAAGATGTGAAGAATTTACCTCCCATAGAAGATTTATGTAAGATAACTCCCCCTTCATCCATGATTGAGGTACACTCTCTTGAACGCTTTACTAGGGAAGATATTCCGTATTCAAAACCTCATGCTCAATCCCTAGATGAGTTTGATAATTATATTGTTAAGCAAAATAATTTTAATATGAGAGTAGAGAATCATTTGATGGAAAATTCTCGAGCTATTAGTGAATTGCATGGTATTGTGGAGAGAACCTCCAATGATGTTAAGATGCTTGTTAAACATTTTCATATGGTTCAAACTCAAATTGATCAACTCACTAAAGTGCAAAATGACTTGTTAAAAAATAATTCTAAAGAAAAACATGCTTATGAAGTAACAACTAGAGGCGGTGTTTCTACCCAGGATCCTCTATATCCTGAAGGGCACCCCAAAAGAGTTAAACAAGATTCTCAACGAACTAAAGAAATTAGTGCTCCTTCTAAGAAAAAGAAAAAGATACATAAAACTGTTGTAGAATCCTCTGAGCCTGTTAATGATCCTAATAGTATTTCTATTTCGATGCTTGAAGCCGAAAGTGGTAATGAACATGATAAAGATAATGATAAGAATGATGCTTCTGATAAAGAAGAGGTTGAAGAAGAACCTCAAAATCATGCTAAAAATAAAAAGTATACTAAAGAAGATTTTATTGCTAAGAAACATGGTAATGAAAGGGAACCTTGGGTTCAAAAGAAAATGCCTTTTCCTGCGAAGAAACTAAAATCAAAGGAAGAAGAACACTATAACAAATTTTGTGATTGGATGAAACCTTTGTTCCTGCAAATCCCTTTGACTGATACTATTAAATTGCCTCCTTATTCAAAGTATATGAAGGATATTGTCACTAACAAAAGGAAAATTCCTAATGAGGAGATTTCCACTATGCTTGCTAATTACTCTTTCAATGGCAAGGTTCCAAAGAAGCTTGGCGACCCGAGTATACCGAGCTATTCCTTGTTCCATCAAGAATAATTATGTTAGAACTGCTCTATGTGATTTGGGAGCAGGTGTTAGTGTAATGCCTTTTTCTCTTTACAAGAGACTTTATTTAGATAAGTTGATACCAACTCGATATATCTTTGCAAATGGCCGATAAATCTACTGCTATTCCTGTTGGTATATGTGAGGATGTTCCCTGTTCAAGTTACTAATAATTGCTTAATATTAACTGATTTTGTTGTGTTGGAAATGCCTGAAGATGATAATATGTCTATTATTCTTGGGAGACCTTTTCTTAACACCGCAGGGGCTGTTATCGATTGCAATAAAGGAAAAGTTACTTTCAATGTCGATGACAAGGAGCATACTGTTTATTTCCCCAAGAGGATTGATAAAGTATGTGGAGTTAATACAATTTCTAATTTGAGATCTATCAAAGTGGGAGATATTGATTGTCCAATATATGAGCCTAAAGAAGAATATCAAACTCTTGTGATTGGATCCATATCAAGAAATATTCTCGGAATTGGACGAAATCAACGCCAGGGGCCTATTTTTCCACGAAGCTTCCAGAAGACCGGAGGAGTTACGAAGTGGGGCCACGGGGCGCCGCCACACTAGGGCGGCGCGGCCTACGAGGGGCCGCGCGGCCCTAGCGTGTGGGGCCCCCGTGACGCCCCCGACCTGCCCTTCCGCCTACTTAAAGCCTTCGTCGCGAAACCCCCGCATCGAGAGCCACGATACGGAAAACCTTACCGAGACGCCGCCACCGCCAATCCCATCTCGGGGGATTCTGGAGATCGCCTCCGGCACCCTGCCG
Source organism: Lolium rigidum (assembly GCF_022539505.1). Lineage (NCBI taxonomy): Eukaryota > Viridiplantae > Streptophyta > Magnoliopsida > Poales > Poaceae > Lolium > Lolium rigidum. The sequence goes on along the minus strand of NC_061514.1, from coordinate 84,416,050 downwards.
GAGAGGGGAATCATCTCCCGGAGGTCTCTTCATCGCCATGATCGCCTCCGGATTGATGTGTGAGTAGTCCACCCCTGGACTATGGGTCCATAGCAGTAGCTAGATGGTTGTCTTCTCCTCATTGTGCTATCATGTTAGATCTTGTGAGCTGCCTATCATGATCAAGATCATCTATTTGTAATGCTACATGTTGTGTTTGTTGGGATCCGATGAATATTGAATACTATGTCAAGTTGATTATCAATCTATCATATATGTTATTTATATTCTTGCATGCTCTCCGTTGCTAGTAGAGGCTCTGGCCAAGTTGATACTTGTGACTCTAAGAGGGAGTATTTATGCTCGATAGTGGGTTCATGCCTCCATTAAATCCGGGACGAGTGACGGAAAGTTCTAAGGTTGTGGATGTGCTGTTGCTACTACGGATAAAACATCGATGCTTTGTCTAAGGATATTTGTGTTGATTACATTACGCACCATACTTAATGAAATTGTCTGTTGTTTGCAACTTAATACTGGAAGGGGTTCGGATGATAACCTGAAGGTGGACTTTTTAGGCATAGATGCATGCTGGATAGCGGTCTATGTACTTTGTCGTAATGCCTTGATTAAATCTCATAGTACTCATCATGATATATGTATGTGCATTGTTATGCCTTCTTTATTTGTCAATTGCCCAACTGTAATTTGTTCACCCAACATCTGTTTATCTTATGGGAGAGACACCACTAGTGAACTGTGGACCCCGGTCCTATTCTTTACATCTGAAATACAATCTACTGCAATTGTTCTTTACTGTTCTTCGCAAACAATCATCATCATCCACACTATACATCTAATCCTTTGTGTACAGCAAGCCGGTGAGATTGACAACCTCACTGTTACGTTGGGGCAAAGTACTTTGATTGTGTTGTGCAGGTTCCACGTTCGCGCCGGAATCCCTGGTGTTGCGCCGCACTACACTCCGCCACCAACAACCTTCACGTGCTCCTTGACTCCTACTTGGTTCGATAACCTTGGTTTCTTACTGAGGGAAAACTTGCTGCTGTACGCATCACACCTTCCTCTTGGGATTCCCAACGGACGTGTGTCTTACACGCCATCAAGCATTTTTTCTGGCGCCGTTGCCGGGGACCTGAAGAAAAGTTACACCACAAAGATTTCTATCTCCCACGTCAACTGCACGCCAGCAGCATTTTTTCTGGCGCCGTTGCCGGGGAGATCAAGACACGCTGCAAGGGGAGTCTCCCACATCCAATCTCTTTACTTTGTTTTTGTCTTGCTTTACTTTATTTTATTTACTACTTTGTTCTCTTATATCAAAAACACAAAAAAATTAGTTGCTAGTTTTACTTTATTTACTGTCTTGTTCTCTATATCGAAAAACACAAAAAAAAAATTAGTTACTTGCATTTACTTTATTTAGTTTGCTTTATTTACTACCGCTAAAATGGGTACTGTTGAGAATACTAAGTTGTGTGACTTCACTAGCACAAATAATAATGATTTCTTATGCACACCTATCGCTCCACCTGCTACTACAGCAGAATTCTTTGAAATTAAACCTGCTTTACTAAATCTTGTTATGAGAGAGCAATTTTCTGGTGTTAGTTCTGATGATGCTGCTGCCCATCTTAATAATTTTGTTGAACTATATGAAATGCAAAAGTATAAGGATGTAGATGGTGACATTATAAAATTGAAATTGTTTCCTTTCTCCTTAAGAGGAAGAGCTAAAGATTGGTTGCTATCTCTGCCTAGAAATAGTATTGATTCATGGACTAAATGTAAGTATGCTTTTATTGGTAGATATTATCCTCCCGCTAAAATTATATCTTTGAGAAGTAGCATAATGAATTTCAAGCAATTAGATAATGAACATGTTGCTCAAGCATGGGAGAGAATGAAATCTTTGGTAAAGAATTGCCCAACCCATGGACTAACTACTTGGATGATCATCCAAACCTTTTATGCAGGATTGAATTTTTCTTCGCGGAACGTATTGGATTCAGCTGCTGGAGGTAACTTTATGTCCATTACTTTGGGGGCGGCAACAAAGCTTCTTGATGATATGATGGTAAATTACTCTGAATGGCACACTGAAAGGGCTCCACAAGGTAAGAAGGTAAATTCTGTTGAAGAAACCTCTTCCTTGAGTGATAAGATTGATGCTATTATGTCTATGCTTCTGAATGGTAGATCTAATGTTGATCCTAATAATGTTCCTTTAGCTTCATCGGTTGCCCAAGAAGAACATGTTGATGTGAATTTCATTAAAAGTAATAATTTCAACAACAATGCTTATAGGAATAACTCTGGTAATAACTATAGGCCATATCCTTCTGCTAATGGTAATGGTTATGTTAATTCTTATGGGAATTCTTACAACAATAATAGGAGTGTACCCTCTGGTCTTGAAGCCATGCTTAAAGAATTTATTAGTACACAAACTGCTTTTAACAAATTTGTTGAAGAAAAGCTTGATAAAATTGATATTCTTGCTTCTAAGGTTGATAGACTTGCCTCTGATGTTGATCTTTTAAAATTGAAATTTATGACTAATAAGGATAATGATAATAAAATTGTTACTACAGCAAATGCCATCCAAATTCGAATTAATGAGAATATTAGATTGATGGCTGAATTGCATGCTAGGTGGGAAAGAGAAGAAAATGAAAAACTAGCTAAAGAGAATAATGTAGCTAAAGTTTGGACTATTACCACCACTAGTAATGATAATGCTTCACATGTTGCTACACCCCCTACTATCAATGGTAAAATAATTGGTGTTGGCAATGTTTCTACTCCTAGTGCAAAGCGTGCAAAATTGCCTGAAACTGCTAAAACTGCTAAAACTGATAAAACTGCTGAAATTTTTCAAAATGTTGGGGACAATGATTCTATTGCTATAGATCATAATGGTTTAGATTTTGATGATTGTCACATCTATGAAGTTATAAAGTTCTTACAAAAACTTGCTAAAAGTCCCAATGCTAGTGCTATAAATTTGGCCTTTACAAAACATATTACAAATGCTCTCATAAAAGCTAGAGAAGAGAAACTAAAACTTGAAACCTCTATTCCTAGGAAGTTAGATGATGGTTGGGAGCCCATCATTAAGATGAGGGTCAATGATTTTGATTGTAATGCTTTATGTGATCTTGGTGCAAGTATTTCTGTTATGCCTAAGAAAATCTATGATATGCTTGACTTGCCACCATTCAAAAATTGTTATTTGGATGTTAATCTTGTTGATCATGCTATAAAGAAAACTTTGGGGAGGATTGATAATGTTCGTATTATGGTTAATAATAACCTTGTCCCCGTTGATTTTGTTGTCTTGGATATTGAATGCAATGCATCTTGTCCCATTATATTGGGAAGACCTTTTCTTCGAACTGTTGGTGCTACCATTGATATGAAGGAAGGTAATATCAAATATCAATTTCCTCTTAAGAAAGGTATGGAACACTTCCCTAGAAAGAGAATGAAGTTACCTTATGATTCTATTATTAGAACAAATTATGATGTTGATGCTTCATCTCTTGATAATACTTGATTCACACTTTACGCGCCTAGTCGAAAGGCGTTAAAGAAAAGCGCTTATGGGAGACAACCCATTATTTTAGTTCTGCACTTTGTTTTATATTTGAGTCTTGGAAGTTGTTACTACTGTAGCAACCTCTTCTTATCTTTATTTTATTGCATTGTTGTGCCAAGTAAAGTCTTTGATAGTAAAGTCAATACTAGATTTGGATTACTGCGCAGGAACAGATTTCTTGCTGTCACGAAATTGAGCCGCCCCTGTTGTAGAAAATTTTAAAAACTCTGCCAATTTACGTGCGTGATCCTCAGATATGTACGCAACTTTCATTAAATTTGGGCATTTACATCTGAGCAAGTCTGGTGCCTCTAAAAAATTCGTCTTTACGGACTGTTCTGTATTGACAGATTCTGCCTTTTATTTCGCATTGCCTGTTTTGCTATGTTTGATGGATTTCCTTGTTCCATTAACTTTCAGTAGCTTTGTGCAATGTCCAGAAGTGTTAAGAATGATTATGTCACCTCTGAATATATGAATTATGCACTGACCCTCTAATGAGTTTGTTTTGAGTTTGGTGTGTAGGAAGTTTTCAAGGGTCAAGAGAGGAGGATGATACAATATGATCAAGAAGAGTGAAAAGTCTAAGCTTGGGGATGCCCCCGTGGTTCATCCCTGCATATTTTAAGAAGACCCAAGCGTCTAAGCTTGGGGATGCCCAAGGCATCCCTTCTTCATCGACAACTTATCAGGTCACCTCTAGTGAAACTATATTTTTATTCCGTCACATCTTATGTGCTTTACTTGGAGCATCTGTTTGTTTTTGTTTTTGTTTTTGTTTTTGTTTGAATAAAATCGGATCCTAGCATTCTTTGTTTGGGAGAGAGACACGCTCCGTTGTTTCGTATGAACACATATGTTCTTAGCTTTATCTTTAATGTTCATTGCGAAAGTTGAACTACTTTATTCATTGTTATATGGTTGGAAACGGAAAATGCCACATGTGGTAAATGGTATAATGTCTTGAATAATGTGATACTTGGCAATTGTTGTGCTCATATAGATCATGTTTAAGCTCTTGCATCATGTACCTTGTACCCATTAATGAAGAACTACATAGAGCTTGTTAAAATTTGGTTTGCATGATTGATCTCTAGAGTCTAGATATTTTCTCGGTTGAGGTGTTTGAACAACAAGGAGACAATGTAAAGTCTTATAATACCTACAATATGTTCATATGTGAGCTTTGCTGCACCTTTTATACTTGAGTTTGCTTCAAACAACCTTGCTAGCCTAGCCTTGTATTGAGAGGAATTCTTCTCGTGCATCCAAATCCTTGAACCAAAAACTATGCCATTTGTGTCCACCATACCTACCTACCACATGGTATTTCTCTGCCATTCCAAAGTACATTACTTGAGTGCTACCTTTAAAATTCTATTCTTTTCCTTTGCAATATATAGCTCATGGGAAAAGTAGCCTTAAAAACTATTGTGGTGAAGAATATGTACTTATGTGTCTTATTTCTTAATAAGTTGCTTGTTGAGCGATAACCATGTTTCTGGGGACGCCATCAACTTTTACACCTTTGTTGAATATCATGTGAGTTCCTATGCATGTTCGTCTTGTCTGAAGTAAGAGCGATTTTCATGATCAAATGGTTTGAGTATGCATACTGTTAGAGAAGAACATTGGGCCGCTAACTAAAGCCATGATTCATGGTGAAAGTTTCAGTTTGGACAATTAATCCTCAATCTCTTATGAGAATTTTAACTGTTGTTGAATGCTTATGCATTAAAGAGGAGTCCATTATCTGTTGTCTATGTTGTCCCGGTATGGATGTCTAAGTTGAGAATAATCAAAAGCGAGAAATCCAATGCGAACTTTCTCCTTAGACCTTTGTACAGGTGGCATAGAGGTACCCCTTTGTGACACTTGGTTGAAACATATGCTATGCAATGATAATCCATGTTAATCCAAGCTAATTAGGACAAGGTGCGAGCACCATTGGTATACTATGCATGAGACTTGCAACTTATAAGATATCTTATACATAACACATATGCTTTATTACTACCGTTGACAAAATTGTTTCTTATTTTCAAAATGAAAAGCTCTAGCACAAATATAGTAATCCATGCTTCCCTCTGCGAAGGGCCTATCTTCTACTTTATTGTTGAGTCAGTTTGCCTACTTCTTTCTATCCCAGAAGCAAACACTTGTATCAACTGTGTGCATTGAGTCTTACATGTTTACCTATTGCACTTGTTATATTACTTTGTGTTGACAATTATCCATGAGATAAATATGTTGAAGTTGAAAGCAACCGCTGAAACTTATATCTTCCTTTGTGTTGCTTCAATGCCTTTACTAAGAATTTATTGCTTTATGAGTAACTCTTATGCAAGTCTTATTGATGCTTGTCTTGAAAGTACTATTCATGAAAAGTCTTTGCTATATGATTCATTTGTTTACTCATTATCTTCATCATTGCTTCGAATCGCTGCATTCATCTCATATGCTTTACAATAGTATTGATCAAGATTATGATAGCATGTCACTTCAGAAATTATCTTTGTTATCCTTTACCTACTCGAGGGCGAGTAGGAACTAAGCTTGGGGATGCTTGATACGTCCCAAACGTATCTATAATTTCTTATGTTCCATGCTACTTTATTGATGATACTCACATGTTTTATACACATTATATGTCATTATTATGCATTTTCCGGCACTAACCTATTGACGAGATGCCGAAGAGCCGATTCGTTGTTTTCTGCTGTTTTTGGTTTCAGAAATCCTACAAAGGAAATATTCTCGGAATTGGACGAAATCAACGCCCAGGGGCCTATTTTTCCACGAAGCTTCCAGAAGACCGGAGGAGTTACGAAGTGGGGCCACGGGGCGCCGCCACACTAGGGCGGCGCGGCCTACAGGGGCCGCGCGGCCCTAGCGTGTGGGCCCCCGTGACGCCCCACGACCTGCCCTTCCGCCTACTTAAAGCCTTCGTCGCGAAACCCCCAGTACCGAGAGCCACGATACGGAAAACCTTGCGAGACGCCGCTGCCGCCAATCCCATCTGGGGGATTCAGGAGATCGCCTCCGGCACCCTGCCGGAGAGGGGAATCATCTCCCGGAGGTCTCTTCATCGCCATGATCGCCTCCAGATCGATGTGTGAGTAGTCCACCCCTGGACTATGGGTCCATAGCAGTAGCTAGATGGTTGTCTTCTCCTCATTGTGCTATCATGTTAGATCTTGTGAGCTGCCTATCATGATCAAGATCATCTATTTGTAATGCTACATGTTGTGTTTGTTGGGATCCGATGAATATTGAATACTATGTCAAGTTGATTATCAATCTATCATACTTGTATGCTCTCCATTGCTAGTAGAGGCTCTGGCCAAGTTGATACTTGTAACTCCAAGAGGGAGTATTTATGCTCGATAGTGGGTTCATGCCTCCATTAAATCTGGGACAGTGACAGAAAGTTCTAAGGTTGTGGATGTGCTGTTGCTACTAGGGATAAAACATCGATGCTTTGTCTAAGGATATTTGTGTTGATTACATTACGCACCATACTTAATGCAATTGTCTGTTGTTTGCAACTTAATACTGGAAGGGGTTCGGATGATAACCTGAAGGTGGACTTTTTAGGCATAGATGCATGTTGGATAGCGGTCTATGTACTTTGTCGTAATGCCTCGATTAAATCTCATAGTACTCATCATGATATATGTATGTGCATTGTTATGCCTTCTTTATTTGTCAATTGCCCAACCGTAATTTGTTCACCCAACATCTTGTTTATCTTATGGGAGAGACACCACTAGTGAACTGTGGGCCCCGGTCCTATTCTTTACATCTGAAATACAATCTACTGCAATTGTTCTTTACTGTTCTTCGCAAACAATCATCATCATCCACACTATACATCTAATCCTTTGTTTACAGCAAGCCGGTGAGATTGACAACCTCACTGTTACGTTGGGGCAAAGTACTTTGATTGTGTTGTGCGGGTTCCACGTTGGCGCCGGAATTCCTGGTGTTGCGCCGCACTACACTCTGCCACCAACAACCTTCACGTGCTCCTTGACTCCTACTGGTTCGATAACCTTGGTTTCTTACTGAGGGAAAACTTGATGTTGTACGCATCACACCTTCCTCTTGGGGTTCCCAATGGACGTGTGTCTTACACGCCATCAGGCACCACAGGGCTGCACCCCACCAGCCGGCGCGGCCAAGGAGGGGGGCGCGCCACCCTGTGGTGTGGGCCCCTCCTAGCCCCACTTATTCATCTCTTCCTCCCATCTCACTCTCTCTCCCAAAAAAACTCGTACTCACTTTCTCTCACTCGTGTTTCTGCTCAAGAGCTCAAGATTTCTCGATCTCTTTGCTCAGCCCAGATTTCTGTCTGAAATTTGGCACATTTGCTCTCCGGTATGTGACTCCTCCGATTATCCAAGTAGAATTTTGTTTGGTTGAGTATGTCTTGAATATTTTGCTGCTGTAGGTAACATGTTTAGTGAGCTTGAATGCTTGTTCTAAGTTGTAAAAATTAGTTTTGATGCATGTTTAGTACTCTACCAAGTTCCTATAGTAGTTTCCCTCAATTATATGTCTCCAAATCAACTTTTATAATGTTTGTTGAAATATTTCAGAAAATGGAGTGGAATAGGCACCAACTCAACCAACAAGAATTGGAGGTGCAACAGGTTATGAGAGTTCAACGCGAAGAAGGAGTATACCCCTCTTACTACCCATGCGTTGATTTTATGAGGAGTGCAGGAATCCTGCAGGATGTTCAAAATCTGATTGCTAATTCAGGGTTGGAAGGTTTTGTTGTTGGTGAACCTCGCCAATATGCAAAACTTACCATGTCGTTAGTGCAGGATTTTGAATTCATTTGGTCCCAAACTAACCCCATGGTTCGATACAAAATTTATAATAAAACTGTCAACTTGCCTTTTGATGATTTTTGTGCAGCAATTAGAGTGCCACAATGGGGATCATGCGAGAAGGTTAGGGGACTACCGCGGGAGCTCTTGAGTCTATACAAGATGATTTGTCAAGGGAGAAACTTCTCAGACGATAGTGGTAAAATCAGTAGTATTCAACTCCCAGCTATTCGCTACTTTGCTTATTTCATCACCAAGTGCGTTCTTTCTAGAAAGAATTCAAATAAGTTATCTATCCAGGATTTGGCTTTCCTAGCTGCTGCATTGCAAGGCGATAGGACTTATAACTTAGGTGCTTTGATAGCCTATAGACTTGCTACTAACCGTGAGAAGGAGGAATTTGTGGAGGTCTCATCGCCTCTCGTTTATTATCTATGCATGGTGTAGAACCTCATCATCTTGATATTCAGCTCTCCATGGAGAAACTTGACATTGTCTCCATGATTAAACATGATTTTGTTTCTGATTTGTCTAATTTGAGTAACCTGTCTTACAAGATAACATTTTACAAGAAAACTTGGAGAAAAACTAAGAAAACTGAAAGGCTAGTAGGATTACCTGCACCTGTTTTGTTTAACCTTGATTTCAGGAAGGATTGGTCAGTCACTGAAGGCGAACTGAATGCATACATAGAAGGGGAAGGCCATCATGCAGGGGATGGCACGGAGGAGGCCGAGCAACACCTCGACTTGTCATCCGATGCAGCGAGTTCTTCGCATCAACATTTTGGGCATGAAGAGCCTTCACCCTTTTCTTCTGCACCGGGACCTTATTATGATCACGCCATGTATGATCCACCGGCGTGGAACCCTGACCGGCCCTAGCTGGGATTGATCTCCACTTAGGCCAAAAGCCTAAGCTTGGGGGGAGGTATACCGGCATCACTCATTCATTGCATATTATAGTTGCTGGATACTTGTACATACTTGTTTAGCTTCTTAAAGTGGTTTTCTAATAAGAGGAAGATGATATTTGGGGAAGTGCTGATTGAAAACAGATTCTGGACTGATACCAAAAAAATTCTCAAAAACAGCCAGAACGTTATTTTGTGAAGCCAATTTTTGTGCATGTTCCCCAGGTTGTTATCTAATTTTCATTAGTTGAACACTTTTCGAGCTGGGTAGCGGAAGAATTTCTTAAAAATCGATTACTGTACTGCTGTCAAGTTTGACGAATTTCTGCTACTTTGTGTTTATGTGACTCTTTTAGTTTTTATTTTCTTGTTTTTGCTTTGTTTCTTTCCTAAAAAACAAAAAGACCAAAAATATTTCTGTTGTTTCTCTTTACCATTTGTTTATTTTGGTTTCTTGCTTTTATTTTGCTTTAGTTGCTATCGTTGGTTTGCTATAAGAAAATCCAAAAAGATTTTGCTTTGTTTGCTTGTTTCCTCTTGTTCTTGTTTCCAATTTGAAAACACCAAAAATATTTCATGTTCTTCTTTGGTTTTGTAAAGTTCACTATGGAGTTCAGTGGTCTTCGGTGGTTGGAGCTTGGTTTTCATTCCATATTATTCAAGCTACACAAGTGAAAAGGCAATAATGACGATCTACGACAATTCGACTGTGGTGAGAGGCTGGTATGAACTCTATTTGTTTTCATTTTTGTACATATACTCATCCATGTGAGCATGCTTAGTTGGTTCATGTGAGGTATATGTCATTTAATAAAGTCTAGTAGTTCATGATCTCTCATGTTTAGCTCCAATCTATTAATATGAGTAGCATGTCATAAATATTTGCTTGCATTGTTTTATTCATAGATAGATATGACATTGTGGTATCCTCCTCTGAATAATTCACTTGAATCAACTTGGCACATGTTCACGCATGCATATGACTGAACAAAAGTCAATAAAGCCTCGATGATTTACTTTACCCCAGAGTTCTTGTATCACTTTTATGCCTCCGTTAATTTATTTGTCGCAAGCATGATTATGACAGTTACTGCTCTCTTGATTGTCGCTTCCCAGTCTATTGCTAGCCTTCACTTGTACCGAGCGGGAATGCTGCTCGTGCTTCCAAACCCCTGAAAACCAAGTTATTCCAAAGTGTCCACCATAAATACCTATGCATGGCATTTCAAACCATTCCAAGTAAATTCTCATGTGCTACCTTCAAACCTTCAAAATGCTTCTCAATTTGTGTCAATGTTTTATAGCTCATGAGGAAGTATGTGGTGTTTATCTTTCAATCTTGTCATTTACTCCTGACATACTTTCATAATGGACTAGTGGCACATCCGCTTATCCAATAATTTTGCAAAAAGAGCTGGCAACGGGGTTCCCAGCCCCAATTAATCAACTTTCATTAATAATTCTCTTCACATGTTTTGCCCTGATTTATCAGTAAGCAACTTAAATTGCAAATAGACACTCCTCCATGGTATGTGATTGATGGAAGGCACCCGAGGATTCGGTTAGCCATGGCTTGTGTAAGCAAAGGTTGGGGGAGTGTCATCCATAATAAAACTAAAATATATGTGTAAACAAAAGAGAAGAGGGATGCTTTACCTTGCTGGTAGAGATAACGTCCTTCATGGGAGCCGCTCTTGAAAGTCTGGTTGATGAGGTAGTTAGAGTACCCACTATCAGTCGTTGACAACAACAAACACCTCTCAAAATAATTTTACTCCTGTTTTACAAATGAAAAGCTCTAGCACATGTTAATCCCTGCGTCCCTCTGCGAAGGGTCAATCTTTTACTTTTACATTGAGTCTCCATCCTTTCTTTGAGCACCTTCTTGAGAGCATAACTGTCATTCTTCGTATAATATGCTTGTCCCAAAATGTGATTAACTGTGGTATAACTTTGATGCTTTTATCTTTGATAATCTCTACTTACAGTCTTCCCATGAACTTCAAAGGTGCCCGAGCATTTATGTTTTGTTGTACAAATACGGGCAAGCGAGATACCACTTTATCATATCCTTTTATGAACATTGCAATCCTGCTGATAGACATAATTCATGATGCTTATTATTAATTTGTTGGTACCTTTTCCATGATTGACATAACTATTAGATGATTTTATTTGCATGTATCTTATTATGAATTGCTTAAGTACTTGCCCATATCATGAGAATATTTACATCATATGAACAAATGTGTTCGTGAAAGTTCTTTTATCGCACTCAGTTGTTAACTGAATTGCTTGAGGACAAGCAATAAGCTAAGCTTGGGGGGAGTTGACACGTCCAAAACGTATCTACTTTTCCGAACACTTTTGCTATTGTTTTGCCTCTAATTTGTGTATTTTGGATACAACTAACACGGACTAACGCTGTTTTCAGCAGAATTGCCCTGGTGTCTCGTTTTTGTGCAGAAACTCAACTTTCAGGAAAATCCCCGGAGTTTATTCCAATGGGCCTATTTTTACAGAAGAGTAACGGAGCCAGAAGACCAGAAGGAGGGGGGCCACGAGGCAGCCACCCCACCAGGCGGCGCGGCAGGCCCCGGGCCGCGCCGGCCCTATGGTGGCGGCGCCTCGGGCAACCCCAGGTGTCCTCCCTTCCGACTACTTAAAGGTTTCGACCTAAAAACGCACGGGGGTTAGACGAAATCGCCAGAAGACATCCAGAACATCGCCTCCATCGCGAAACTCCATCTCGGGACCAGAAACTCCGTTCTGGCACTCCGCCGGGACGGGGAATTGGAGGAGATCATCGCCATCATCACCACCGACGCCTCTCCATCGACCAGCCATGTTTCCCCCATCCATGTGTGAGTAATTGCCCCGCTGTAGGCTGAAGGGGATGGTAGGGATTGGATGAGATAGGTCATGTAATAGCATAAGATTGTTAGGGCATAGTGCCTAGTGTCCGTAATTGGTACTTTTATGATATTGTTGCAACTTGTTATGCTTAATGCTTGTCACTAGGGCCCGAGTGCCATGATCTCAGATCTGAACATGTTATCAATTCATGATGATATTCATTGCTTTATGATCTTACTCGCAAGTTGTATACACGTATTGTTGTCCGGAACCCGAGGCCCCAAAGTGACGGAAATTGGGACAACCGAAGGGGAAGGCGGTGATATGAGGATCACATGTGTTCACGGAGTGTTAATGCTTTGCTCTGGTGCTCTATTAAAAGGAGTACCTTAATTTCCAGTAGATTCCCTAGAGGCCCGGCTGCCACCGGCTGGTAGGACAAAAGATGTTGTGCAAGTTTCTCATTGCGAGCACGTACGACTAAATATGGAACACATGCCTATTTATTGATTAGTACTTGGATACCGTTTTATTACTATCTGCAAATGTCCTACCTTGATTGTTACATGAGTTTCTCTCATCCATGCAACGCCCGTTCATCCATCCCTGTGCCTACAGGATTTTAATCCTACTGTTTACTATAATCACTACTGTTGTCTTTGTTACATTGCTGCTGATATTTCACTACTGCTACTACTATAAAACTGTTACTATTGATAAACTCTTGCGAGCAAGTCTGTTTCCAGGTGCAGCTGAATTGACAACTCCGTTGTTAAGGCTTACAAATATTCTTTGGCTCCCCTTGTGTCGAATCAATAAATTGGGTTTTACTTCCCTCGAAGACTGTTGCGATCCCCTATACTTGTGGGTCATCAGTAGGCCCTGTCATCGTGCAGGTGTTCCGAAGCTGGGTAACTCGCGTACCACCGTCCCGAGAGCACTCCGCCCTATGGCCCCTACTTCTTTTCCCCCTCGTGAGGATCCCTCCTCTGAGGTACCGTCGATTAGGCAACGACAGTTGGCGCCCACTGATGTCTACGGGTGCTTCTATTCTTGTAGACAGTGTTGGGCCTCCAAGAGCAGAGGTTTGTAGAACAACAACAAGTTTCCCTTAAGTGGATCACCCAAGGTTTATCGAACTCAGGGAGGAAGAGGTCAAAGATATCCCTCTCAAGCAACCCTGCAATCACGAAACAAGAAGTCTCTTGTGTCCCCAACACACCTAATACACTTGTCAGATGTATAGGTGCACTAGTTCGGCGAAGAGATGGTGAAATACAAGTAGTATGGATGTATATGAGTGGTAATAACAATCTGAATAAAATATGGCAGCGAGTAAACATGCAACAGAACAGTAAATAAACGGAGTTTCGATGCTTAGAAACAAGGCCTAGGGATGATACTTTCACTAGTGGACACTCTCAGCTTTGATCACATAATAAAACCACTCTACACTCTCTTGTTGGATGATGAACACCACTAATTGCGTAGGGCTACAAGAGCACCTCAATGCCGGAGTTAACAAGCTCCACAACATTCAATGTTCATATTTAAATAACCTTAGAGTGCATGATAGATCATTGCAATTACACCAAGTACTAACATAGCATGCACACTGTCACCATCACACTATGAAGGAGGAATAGATCACATCAATACTATCATAGCAATAATTAACTTCATAATCTACAAGAGATTACAATCATAACCTACGCCAAGTACTACACGATGCACACACTGTCACCATTACACCGTGGAGGAGGAATAGAGTACTTTAATAACATCACTAGAGTAACACATAGATGAATAGAGATACAAAACTCATATGAATCTCAATCATGTAAGGCAGCTCATGAGATCATTGTATTGAAGTACATAGGAGAGAGATTAACCACATAGCTACCGGTACAGCCCCGAGCCTCGATGGAGAACTACTCCCTCCTCATGGGAGACAGCAGCGTTGATGAAGATGGGGTGGTGTTGATGGAGAGGCCTTCCGGGGGCACTTCCCCGTCCCGGCGGCATGCCGGAACAGAGACTCCTGTCCCCCAGATCTTGGCTTCGCGATGGCGGCGGCTCTGGAAGGTTTCTCGTACCGTGGCTTTTCCGTCTCGAGGTTTTAGGTCAGGGACCTTTAAATAGGCGAAGAGGCGGAGTCGGAGGGCTGACGAGGCGATGCCACAATAGGGGGGCGCGGCCCAGGCCCTGGCCGCGCCACCCTGTCATCTGGTGGCCCTGTGGCCCTCCTCTGCTGGCTCTCGGGTGTTCTGGAAGCTTCGTGGAAAAATAGGATGCTGGGCATTGATTTCGTCCGATTCCGAAAATATTTCCTTACTAGGATTTCTGGAACCAAAAACAGCAGAAAACAGCGAATCGGCCCTTCGGCATCTCGTCAATAGGTTAGTTCCGGAAAACGCATCAAAACGATGTAAAGTGTGTATAAAACATGTAAGTATCATCATAAAAGTAGCATGGAACATAAGAAATTATAGATACGTTTGGGACGTATCAAGCATCCCCAAGCTTAGTTCCTACTCGCCCTCGAGTAGGTAAACGATAACAAAGATAATTTCTTAAGTGACATGCTATCATAATCTTGATCAATACTATTATAAAGCATATGAGATGAATGCAGCGATTCGAAGCAATGATGAAGATAATGAGTAAACAAATGAATCATATAGCAAAGACTTTTCATGAATAATACTTTCAAGACAAGCATCAATAAGTCTTGCATAAGAGTTACTCATAAAGCAATAAGTTTTTAGTAGAAAGCTTTGAAGCAACACAACGGATGATTAAGTTTCAGCAGTTGCTTTCAACTTGTAACATGTATATCTCATGAATAGTTGTCAACATAAAGCAATATAACAAGTGCAATAAGTAAACATGTAAGAATCAATGCACAGTTGACACAAGTGTTTGCTTCTAAGATAAAAAGAATGGGTAAACTGACTCAACAATAAAGTAGAAGATAGGCCCTTCGCAGAGGGAAGCATTGATTACTATGTTTGTGATAGAGCTTTTTATTTTGAAAACAAGAAACAATTTTGTCAACGGTAGTAATAAAGCATATGTGTTATGTATAAGATCTCTTATAAGTTGCAAGCCTCATGCATAGTATACTAATAGTGCTCGCACCTTGTCCTAATTAGCTTGGATTAACACGGATTATCATAGCATAGCATATGTTTCAACCAAGTGTCACAAAGGGTTACCTCTATGCCGCCTGTACAAAGGTCTAAGGAGAAAGCTCGCATTGGATTTCTCGCTTTTGATTATTCTCAACTTAGACATTGTTGCGGTCAGAAACCCACCGGCGGGCAGCGACTGGCAACACATTAGAGCTGGGAACAACTAGGGCTGCGGCTGGCCCCAGTCCCTCAGAGCGACGGCCCGCAAAGCCTCCTGGTCACACGTCCGATGCTATCGCAAGGGCGTGCCACCTGACCTATACCTGGTCGGAGAAGGTGTTAGATGATGCCTCGCTTAGTTTCCTGCATGGCATACACGTAAACGTTAAATACGAGCCTCGATCGGCTCTCGGGTTATCTCGTGAATTGGCTCAAAGAGCCGATCCACCCATGATTCGTACAAGGTGTCCGAATATATGGTGGTCCTGCTTGATCAAGATAAAGCTAATGAGATCTACGACGATTTAGGGTTTTCACCGCATAATCGGATCATCCTACTCACGATTGGGCCTCGCGCTCGCGTACGGTGATCGTAAGCCGATCCTAGACAGGGCCTAAAAACCAACACGAGGTTGATCCCGGAACATCCTGTCTAGGGCTAGCAAACTACACCCTACACGCCGCTGGATCCTCCAACCCTTTGTAAGGCCTAACTATTGCGGATGTTAAACTAATCCTTGCAGAACAAGGAGCAACCGTAACGGATCGGATCTACTAAACTATGATCAAGCGGGTGCCGCCCCTACACCTAAGATAGGTGTAAGGGCGGCTAGATGCATAAGGGTTGCACTACGACGAGCATATGATACGAATAACAATGCTAACCCTAACACATCTAAGATAACTACGTTGCTCGCCATCAAAAAGGCTTCAGCACGAGCAACGCATGAACAACGAGATAGGCTTGTGCTGCCTAGATCGCAAGATGCGATCTAGGCAGCATGGTGCTTACCGGAGAAACCCTCGAGACGAAGGAGTTGGCGATGCGCCGAGATTTGTTTGTGTTTGAACGTTGGTTGTTGTTTATTTCATAAACCCTACATACATATTTATAGTCCAAGGGACTTTCTAATTCAGAGCGTGCACCTAACCGTGCACGGGTAAAACTCTATCTCCTAACCGACTCGTAATCTAATATGTTACAGATACACGGGCAATTAGCCCAAACTTGGTACACAAGGCCGATTCACGTATTTCTTCCATGTATATTCTTCAAACCCATCTTGATCGCGGCCCATCTCCTGATTTAGCCAAAATCTGGTGATAACACATGCCCCCTGGTTTTGGTAATGATAATTTCAAAACCACTCTGTTTTTCCTCCGAGGGGTCATGTCGTGGCAGAGCAGAACCGTCGCAGTATTTTCCATCATGACAACTTGCCTTCCCAACTTCTCTGCACGATTTGACAGTTTTGGCACCACCTCCTCGAAAACTGTTCGAACATTAAATCCCCACTTCTTTTATTTAACCGCACCGAACAGTTCTCCTCCTCATCCTCTCCGCATTAGCACTCCAAAAGCCCTTCTGCGCACCATGTCTTCCTCTTCCTCCACCTCATCGGGACTTTCCCTTGGGTCCTCCTCCTCCCGCGAGACGCCGCCGGACATTCGCGCACCAGAAGAATGGGACCTGGAAGACCACGCCTCCTCCATCTGGTCCGAGGACGACAAGTCCTTGACCAGTGGGGAGAGCGACCTCCGCTTCCTCGCCGACGGGGAATCGGAGGAGGAGAGCGATGACGATCGCTTCTCCTGGGATGACTTCACCACTTCCGAGGAGGTGAGGGAGGAGGAGGAGGAGGACGACGACGACGATAGCCCCTCCGACGAGCCGCCGGCCAAGCGCCACTGCCCCTGGCCGGGGAATCTCAGTGACTACGACAGCGACGATGACGACGACGATGAGGAGGATGAGGACAACGAAGGTCCTGCCGGCGGCCGCTACAGCAGCGACGACGAGCCCGCCGGGAGTAGCGCCGACAGCGGTGACGAGGGTGACGATGAGGGCAGCGACGGCCCGTAGATAGGACCCTTAGCATAGGATCAGTAGTAGTAGACGGGGCAATGTATCCCCTTGGTACTCCTTTTGAGAGCAATCAGCTCTTCTATGTAAGATATCTCGTTTA
This sequence comes from Lolium rigidum, assembly GCF_022539505.1. Taxonomy (NCBI): domain Eukaryota; kingdom Viridiplantae; phylum Streptophyta; class Magnoliopsida; order Poales; family Poaceae; genus Lolium; species Lolium rigidum. The sequence goes on along the minus strand of NC_061514.1, from coordinate 84,398,522 downwards.
TTAATGAAGAAATTCCCCAATTTGATTTTGCCGATTTCCTTTATGCCAATTTAGCCGATTTCCCTTCATACTGATCCCGCCGATCGTCACTTAGCCAATGCTTAATGAGCCGATGACAACGCATCGGTCTCTCATGATCTATTCTTCATCCTTTTGACGTCGGAGTGATCGTGAACTTTCTCAAAGCTCAAAAGCCGATGTTAACATCACTCCTTCACGATCTATCTTTCGCCTTTCCCGACCGATGACCTTGAGCTGCGGCGGACAACGAAGCGAGATCAACGCCTTTACGAGAGCCCCGTAACCGCTGCTGAAACGACTTGATGCTGAAGCCGATACCTCCGGACCATTCAAATATTCAGTGATACTCTTCAAACCTGCCCAATCCTCTTAAAAGGTTATGATGGAGGGCCATCCAATGAAATCTCGGTCGGCTTCTTAAGAACAGAATATCTACGCGATCGGTTGCCCCCGAGCCTCCATTGAGGCGAGAACAGCAGTGGGCTATCAAAACGTGTCACCATCGGTTTCCAAGTCATGATGCAGCACCAGCCGATTCCACCAAAATCGGCTCCTTATAGCAAAGGGTCCTTCCGGACAAACTGCCCCCCGAGCCTCACTTAAGGCGAGAAAAGTGGTGAGTCAGCCTAATGTGCCGCCATTGGCCTCAGAGCCAGCCGATCTCAACAAAATCGGCTTCCCAGAGCAGAGAACCTTCAGGGTGAGCTGCCCCCGAGCTTCTTCAGTCCACTTCTTCGTCTTGCTGGTCAGATCGGCTCCTTTCCTTCGGCGGATTTGATGCAACCCATCCTTAACCTGATCTGCACGTTCATGCCGCTCTTGGCATTGGTCAGGGTCATGATCCCTCAAACCTGCCCCAGCTAATACTGCGGACTCGAATACTCGCAAAAAGAATCCAGAGGTTCTTGAAGAGAGGATCTGAGCCATCAAACTACACCATTGAGGAGCTCTTCCATTAGAGTCTCTCTTCGTGGCTCACTTCCTGCTCCATTGAACCCCTGCTTATAACAGTTGTATCCCTTGAGTCGATGGCCATGCATCGGCTTTCTATCCTTAAGTCGATGTCTGCTGCATCGGCTGTGCTTAAAAATTTTGAATTTCATTTTTTTTACGGCCGATTTATGTATCGGCCCCCATACTTGATACTCCTACTTCATATCCTCGTGTTTTATCCACCTAGGTGCCCCCCGAGCCGATTCTGTCAAGAGAATTGAAGGTATCGGCTCTTCAGGGATTCCCTGTTGGATCGAATGTTGAACCCTGGCAGAATGGATGGTGAGGATAATTTTGGCCGATTGCTGGAATCGGCCTCCACGTTGAATTGCTCAATGAAGGTTTTATAATATTCCTCCATAAATTTTTGGGGCCGATCACAAGGATCAGCCTCGCCACATTTGTCCATCGATGTTGCTCTTGTTACACGGTCAGTCCGGTGGATAAAACCAGCCCAATCTCTGACTTTACCATGTTGGTGCGCTTGCTGTCGTCCACCTCGAGTGCATCGTGTAATCGTGGAGCACTAAGCTTCGTCGGAAGGACGAGCACCATGTTTGTGCCAGCCGATGTTTCATCATCGGCTTTCCTTTGCTTGGGGCGCCACTCCATTTTCCGTGGACGACCCTCTTCATCCAGGGTTCGCTGAATTTTGGCGGCCAGATCAGGCCGTGCCTTCCTCAACGTGTGCAGGTATAATCTTTCAGCTTCTTCCAACCCACGCAGACGCTGAACCCTTCGATTCTGGGAACGGCTGAGCCCATCAGGGCACCACCTTGGCCGATGATACTTGTCTTCTTCATCATCGTCCTCTAGTTCCTCGAGATCTTCCACCCGAGCGGACTCAGCATGCCTGTTCCGAGGCGGGAGAGGCCCTAGACGCTTGAACACAGACACGTTAGCTGCATCCTTCTTCTGTTTGCATTCTGCGCAGTTGCCGATTGTTGGCAATCGGCTCATTCCTGAATCCCAGCAGTGTCTGAAGAAGGGGCAGTCCCAGTGCCTATCCACGTCGTCTTGCTCCCTCGACTTTTCTTTGGCGTGGCGCTCGTATCGCTCCTCGTCATGATCATGCCGATGACGTCTCCTGTCGTCCCTAGCCAGACGATCTTCTTCATCATCGTCGTTGTATCGTCGGCGTTGGTCATACTGACTCACATACTTGTTGAGGAGGTGATCGGAGAGAGGTCGCTGATATCTTATGTTCTTCACTTCTCCCTCTGTGACGTAGCGCTTGCCGTCTTGGCGGAGCCGATCGCGTGGAGCGGCTTCCTCTGTGTCTTTGCTATGAGAGCAGCTGCCCTCATCTCCGTCCTTACCGCAGTGGTGCCCGAGTCCCACCATGTTGATATTGCACGAGAAATCTGGCTGGCACCCTCCATGGTAAGTATACTCCACCATATTAACGGCGGATGCCGGTGAAATCGGCACTCTTGGTGCTGCCAATGCGCATGGCAACGGTGAACGGGACTGGAATGGTATCTCTCCTTTGTAAGTCCCCAGAGCTGGTCCCAACGGAGAATGCCGGTGGCTCATGATTTCCTGGATCACGCGCAGAGAGACACGCTCCACAATGTTCACCAGGCTCTCTGAGTGGCGGTGCAGCGAATGAGCCACCATGTAGTTGATCTCCTGACGCAGCGACCTGGTGCGTTCTTCTGACGGGGCGGACAGGTCCACTCCATCGAGTGCGCCTTCAGGTGAGAACCCCTTCCACCTGACGCCGTGGGAGCGGGTTCTGTGGAAAGAGCCGATGAGTTCGGCTTCGAGGACCGCCTTGATCTCGTCATGCTTCTTCTTGAGCTCGTCAGTCAGATCCTCGTACTTGACCGGAGTGCTTTCCGCCATCTCGGATGTAGATGGCGATGCGGTGGATGTCGAAGATGGTCCCACCGGGCGTGCCAGAAATGTGTTGCGGTCGAAACCCACCGGCGGGCAGCGACCGGCAACACGAGAGAGCCGGGAACAACTAGGGCTGCGGCTGGCCCCGGTCCCTCGGAGCGACGGCCCGCAAAGCCTCCCTGGTCACACGTCCGATGCTATCGCAAGGGCGTGCCACCTGACCTATACCTGGTCAGGAAGGTGTTAGATGATGCCTCGCTTAGTTTCCTGCATGGCATACACGTAAACGTTAAATACGAGCCTCGATCGGCTCTAAGGTTATCTCGTGAATCGGCTCAAAGAGCCGATCCACCCATGATTCGTACAAGGTGTCCGAATATATGGTGGTCCTGCTTGATCAAGATAAAGCTAATGAGATCTACGACGATTTAGGGTTTTCACCGCATAATCGGATCATCCTACTCACGATTGGGCCTCGCGCTCGCGTACGGTGATCGTAAGCCGATCCTAGACAGGGCCTAAAAACCAACACGAGGTTGATCCCCGGAACATCCTGTCTAGGGCTAGCAAACTACACCCTACACGCCGCTGGATCCTCCAACCCTTTGTAAGGCCTAACTATTGCGGATGTTAAACTAATCCTTGCAGAACAAGGAGCAACCGTAACGGATCGGATCTACTAAACTATGATCAAGCGGGGTGCCGCCCCTACACCTAAGATAGGTGTAAGGGCGGCTAGATGCATAAGGGTTGCACTACGACAACATATGATACGAAGAACAATGCTAACCCTAACACATCTAAGATAACTACGTTGCTCGCCATCAAAAAGGCTTCAGCACGAGCAACGCATGAACAACGAGATAGGCTTGTGCTTCCTAGATCGCAAGATGCGATCTAGGCAGCATGGTGCTTACCGGAGAAACCCTCGAGACGAAGGAGTTGGCGATGCGCCGAGATTTGTTTGTGTTTGAACGTTGGTTGTTGTTTATTTCATAAACCCTAGATACATATTTATAGTCCAAGGGACTTTCTAATTCAGGCGTGCACCTAACCGTGCACGGGTAAAACTCTATCTCCTAACCGACTCGTAATCTAATATGTTACAGATACACGGGCAATTAGCCCAAACTTGGTACACAAGGCCGATTCACGTATTTCTTCCATCTTGATCGCGGCCCATCTCCTGATTTAGCCAAAATCTGGTGATAACAGACATCCATACCGGGACAACATAGACAACAGATAATGGACTCCTCTTTAATGCATAAGCATTCAACAACAGTTAATATTCTCATAAGAGATTGAGGATTAATTGTCCACACTGAAACTTCCACCATGAATCATGGCTTTAGTTAGCGGCCCAATGTTCTTCTCTAACGAGTATGCATACTCAAACCATTTGATTGTGAGAACTGCCCTTACTTCAGACAAGACGAACATGCATAGCAACTCACATGATATTCAACAAAGGTAAAAGAGTTGATGGCGTCCCCGAAACATGGTTACCGCTCAACAAGCAACTTATTAAGAAATAAGACACATAAGTACATATTCTTCACCACGATAGTTTTTAAGCTATTTGTCCCATGAGCTATATATTGCAAAGGCAAAGAATGGAAATTTTAAAGGTAGCACTCAAGTAATTTACTTTGGAATGGCAGAGAAATACCATGTAGTAGGTAGGTATGGTGGACACAAATGGCATGGTTATGGGCTCAAGGATTTTGGATGCACGAGAAGAATTCCTCTCAATACAAGGTTAGGCTAGCAAAGTTATTTGAAGCAAACTCAAGTATAAAAGTGCAGCAAAGCTCACATATGAACATATTGTAGCTATTATAAGACTTTACATTGTCTCCTTGTTGTTCAAACACCTCAACCAGAAAATATCTAGACTCTAGCGATCAATCATGCAAACCAAATTTTAACAAGCTCTATGTAGTTATTCATTAATGAGTACAAGGTACATGATGCAAGAGCTTAAACAAGATCTATATGAGCACAACAATTGCCAAGTATCACATTATTCAAGACATTAAACCATTTACCACATGCGGCATTTTCCGTTTCCAACCATATAACAATGAATGAAGTAGTTCAAATTTCGCAATGAACATTAAAGATAAAACTAAGAACATATTTGTTCATACAAAACAGCGGAGCGTGTCTCTCTCCCAAACAAAGAATGATAGGATCCGATTTATTCAAACAAAAACAAAAATAAAAACAAACAGACGCTCCAAGTAAAGCACATAAGATGTGATGGAATAATAATATAGTTTCACTAGAGGTGACCTGATAAGTTGTCGATGAAGAAGGGGATGCCTTGGGCATCCCCAAGCTTAGACGCTTGGGTCTTCGTAAAATATGCAGGGATGAACCACGGGGGCATCCCCAAGCTTAGCCTTTTCACTCTTCTTGATCATAGTATATCATCCTCCTCTCTTGACCCTTGAAAACTTCCTCCACACCAAACTCAAAACAAACTCATTAGAGGGTTAGTGCATAATCAAAAATTCACATGTTCAGAGGTGACACAATCATTCTTAACACTTCTGGACATTGCTCAAAGCCATCCAACACAGCAAAAGAGGCAATGCGAAATAAAAGGCAGAATCTGTCAAAACAGAACAGTCCGTAAAGACAAATTTTATTGAGGCACCAGACTTGCTCAGATGAAAATGCCCAAATTGAATGAAAGTTGCGTACATATCTGAGAATTACTCACGTAAATTGGCAGATTTTTCTGAGTTATCTACAGAGAACCCTGCCCAAATTCGTGACAGTAAGAAATCTGTTTCTGCGCAGTAATCCAAATCTAGTATTGACTTTACTATCAAAGACTTTACTTGGCACAACAAATGCAATAAAATAAGATAAGGAGAGGTTGCTACAGTTGTAAAAACTTCCAAGACTCAAATATAAAACAAAATTACTGTAGTAAAATAAACACATGGGTTATCTCCCAAGAAGTGCTTTCTTTATAGCCATTAAGATGGGCTCAGCAGTTTTAATGATGCACTCGCAAGAAATAAGAGTTGAAGCAAAAGAGAGCATCAAGAAGCAAATTCAAAACACATTTAAGTCTAACCCACTTCATATGAAAAGGAATCTTTTAAATAAACAAGTCATGTAGGCATAATGCAACAAGCATAGAAAGATAAAACAAGTGTAACTTCAAAAATTTCAGCATATAGAGAGGTGTTTTAGTAACATGAAAATTTCCACAACCATATTTTCCTCTCTCATAATAATATTCAGTAGCATCATGAGAAAACTCAACAATATAAATATCAAATAAAATATTCTTATCATGAGTCTCATGCATAAAATTATTACTCTCCACATAAGCATAATCATTCTTATTAATTGTAGTGGGAGCAAATTCAACAAAGTAGCTATCATCAAATATAGGAGGCATATTGTAATCATAATTAAATTTATCCTCCATAGTAGGCGGCACCAAAAGACCACTATCATTATAATCATCATAAATAGGAGGCAAAGTATCATCAAAGAAAATTTTCTCCTTAATGCTTGGGGGACTAAAAATATCATGCTCATCAAAACAAGCTTCCCCAAGCTTAGAATTTTCTATATCATTAGCAACAATGGTGTTCAAAGCGTTCATACTACTAGCATGCAAATAAGGTTCCATAGGTTTTTTAATTTTCGCATTAAACCATTCATGTCTTGACTCAGGAAATAGTACAAAAAGCTCACAGATGTTTTCCATTATGCCTTACTAGTGTTTAACAAGAAACAAAAAGATGCAATTGCAGGATCTAAAGGAAATAGCTTCGAGCACTCACTCAACGGCAACAGAAAAGTACTTAGTTACCTGGGACCGGAGTATGAGTGCCTTTTACCTTTCCTCCCGAGCAACGGCGCCGGAAAAGTGCTTGATGTCTACGGGTGCTTCTATTCTTGTAGACAGTGTTGGGCCTCCAAGAGCAGAGGTTTGTAGAACAGCAGCAAGTTTCCCTTAAGTGGATCACCCAAGGTTTATCGAACTCGGGGAGGAAGAGGTCAAAGATATCCCTCTCAAGCAACCCCGCAATCACGATACAAGAAGTCTCTTGTGTCCCCAACACACCTAATACACTTGTCGGATGTATAGGTGCACTAGTTCGGCGAAGAGATGGTGAAATACAAGTAGTATGGATGTATATGAGTGGTAATAACAATCTGAATAAAATATGGCAGCGAGTAAACATGCAACTGAACAGTAAATAAACGGAGTTTCGATGCTTAGAAACAAGGCCTAGGGATCATACTTTCACTAGTGGACACTCTCAACTTTGATCACATAATAAAACCACTCTACACTCTTTTGTTGGATGATGAACACCACTAATTGCGTAGGTCTACAAGAGCACCTCAATGCCGGAGTTAACAAGCTCCACAACATTCAATGTTCATATTTAAATAACCTTAGAGTGCATGATAGATCATTGCAATTACACCAAGTACTAACATAGCATGCACACTGTCACCATCACACTATGAAGGAGGAATAGATCACATCAATACTATCATAGCAATAATTAACTTCATAATCTACAAGAGATTACAATCATAACCTACGCCAAGTACTACACGATGCACACACTGTCACCATTACACCGTGGAGGAGGAATAGAGTACTTTAATAACATCACTACAGTAACACATAGATGAATAGTGATACAAAACTCATATGAATCTCAATCATGTAAGGCAGCTCATGAGATCATTGTATTGAAGTACATAAGAGAGAGATTAACCACATAGCTACCGGTACAGCCCCGAGCCTCGATGGAGAACTACTCCCTCCTCATGGGAGACAACATCGTTGATGAAGATGGCGGTGGTGTTGATGGAGAGGCCTTCCGGGGGCACTTCCCCGTCCCGGCGGCGTGCCGGAACAGAGACTCCTATCCCCCAGATCTTGGCTTCGCGATGGCGGCGGCTCTGGAAGGTTTCTCGTACCGTGGCTTTTCCGTCTCGAGGTTTTAGGTCAGGGACCTTTAAATAGGCGAAGAGGCGGAGTCGGAGGGCTGACGAGGCGGTGACACAGTAGGGGGCGCTGCCCAGGCCCTGGCCGCACCACCCTGTCATCTGGTGGCCCTGTGGCCCTCCTCTGCTGGCTCTCGGGTGTTCTGGAAGCTTCGTGGAAATATAGGATGCTGGGCATTGATTTCGTCCGATTCCGAGAATATTTCCTTACTAGGATTTCGGAACCAAAAACAGCGAAAACAACAGAATCGGCCCTTCGGCATCTCGTCAATAGGTTAGTTCCGGAAAACGCATCAAAACGATGTAAAGTGTGTATAAAACATGTAAGTATCATCATAAAAGTAGCATGGAACATAAGAAATTATAGATACGTTTGGGACGTATCACCCACCGTGGGGCCAGCGGCGTCTGGAGGCCTGAACCGGGAGGGTTCCGCCATGGGAAGCTACGACGACTCCATCGCTATGGGGCGTGTCTTGTACGCCGGCAACTTTCTGATAGTCCCTCCGGTCGAGTTCTGGATTCCGGCTAGGACAGACCCTGTCAAGTCCTTTATCATCCCAATCGGCGGGATACACATCTTCATCAGCGAGACCATCGATTCCGACGAAAACGCACTGGTAAGTACTGCAGCTACGACCGCCGCTGAGCTGGACGCAGCTGCAAAGATTTGATCTGAGTTGCTGGACCTTCCTAAGGAAGACTCCACCTTAGATCTGAAAATTTCAAATCCTTGTTTTGGTAGTCGGATCCGTGCCTATGTTTTGGTAGCCGAATCCATACCCTACTTTTGGTTGCCGGGTCCGCGCCTATATTTTTGTAGCCGGATCCGCACCTATATTTTTTGGTAGCCGGATCCATACCTATTTTTGGTAGGCGGATCCGCACCTATATTTTTTTGGTAGCCGGATCCATACCTATTTTTGGTAGTCGGATCCGCACCTATATTTTTGTAGCCGGATCCATACAAAATTTTTGGTAGGTGGATCCACACCTAAATTTTGGTACGTGGATCCACACCTAAATTTTGGTAGGTGGATCCGCACCTAATTGTTGGTCACCGGATCCGCACCTATATTTTGGTGATCGGATCTGCACCTAAATGACCACCGCGATAATCATTCTCGCACCGGCTCGACGAAACGCCGAAGAAAAACCGCCACGACCGACGTTGACTCCGCTCCAAACAGCTAAGTCCCTATTTATATTTAATATTTTAAAATTTTATGATCATGATATTAAGATTGGTTCACTCATATCCTGAGTCTTTTACCGCTTTCACTGTTGGTCATATCTTTCCCACGATTTGCCTCGCGCTCGTGAAAAACTTTGTACTGTTTTTCCCGCTTAAGGCTCCGATACTGCTGCAAAAATTCCGCTTTCGGGCGTTAGCTTAAGTTTTCTGGCCTACACGTTTTCTGTTGCTTTATGTGTGGATTCCTTAGTAGTGACATCTCGGTACTTAAATCCGGCCTCTGTTTCTGAGGTTCTTGATTGTTTCGCTATTAAGCATTATCGCCTCAGCATATGTTCTGTGTTTAAAGTTTGCCGTCTCGCGAAAAGTTAAGCATAAACCAGAAGAACGGATAAACCAGCACTTGCTTAAAACATATAAATTACATTAACTGTTCAAGATAGTCGAGTTTTTTCCGCCTTGACAGTTTTATGTTGTTCAACTGCTGCATAGTTTTAGCTTTAAAACATTTGTTCAAAGGCCGTTTTTGTTCCGCCTTACATTTGTTCGTTGAACATGATCAAAGAAACAATTTAATACAAATATGTTTTTATGTTTATGTATCAGGTACATGACACTTGGACGTACAACAGTCCTCGATTTAAGGTGTTTTCAAGCAGATCTAGCACCGCGCGAAGCCCCAGGGGAAGCTAGCCGGATCCAATGAGAGAAGGTTAGGCGGATCCATGGCGTGCACAGCTGGAAAAGCAACTTGAGTCTTGATTCCGCTATGCTTAGCCGGAACCAACCCTCGGGGGCTGCGATTTGATCTTAGGTGAAAAGTGTGTTTTCTTTCGGGTATCAGTGCTGGAAATTTCCGCCTGGATGCTTGGGATTTACGCTATTCCTAAGTCACATAAAAAGATAAAGCTACTCTAAGAGCTCCAAGCCGGATTTTCAAGTAAATTCACCTTGGCGCTCGGGGGCTACATCGATGAAGTTCTCTATGGAACAACACGCCGAAAAATTTCCACCTTGACGCTTGGGGGCTAAGTTTCTGAGCATCGAGTCTCCTTGGAGCAAGCCTACTCAATGCTCGGGGGCAACATACATAAGGTTATGTCAAGAAAATTTTCAAAGATGGCAAAAATCTGGCTAACTAGTCGGATCCGCACCTAATTTTTTGGTAGCCGGGTCCGCACCTAATTTTTTGGTAGCCGGATCCGCACCTAATTTTTGGTAGCCGGATCCGCACATATATATTTGGTAGCCGGATCCGCAACTAATTTTTGGTAGCCAGATCCGCACCTAATTTTTGGTAGTCGGATCCGCACCTCAATTTTTTGGTAGCCGGATCCGCACCTAATTTTTTGGTAGTCGGATCCGCACCTATATTTTGGGTAGTCGGATCCACACCTATATTTTGGCTAGTCAGATCCGAACCACATTTGGCTAGTCGGATCCATACCGAAGATTACGTTGGATGGTGTCTCCGAAGAATCTGACCATTGGATCATGAAGTTTCCGACCAATACATGGTTCGAGATATGAAGTTTGGAGTCCTTCAAGATTCTCTATTATTCGTTCCAGCCAAAGGATGAAGATACATGCGCAAGCTGAGCTGGATGGAAGAACGGTGAATCTTGGAGAACTGCGGGGGCTAGTGTTGTGGATATATTTCATAGGTATACCATCGACATGGTCCGATTCCGGCAAGCCCGGGTGGCCCACAGATGGTGGTGATGGCATATGGCCCACCGGGCGGCCCAGTTGTTGTTGATCAAGATGAAAGATGTCCAACCCAGGAACAAGGAGCCGGATCCAAACCGACCTACAGAGGTACCCGGATCCGAACCGACCTACAGAGGTACCCGGATCCGAAGAGGTCTATGCCAGGAGTCAGATCCGTGAAGGCCCATGAAGGAAGCCGGATCCATGACGACAAGTTAGGAATAGGTGGATCCTTGACGTACACGGCAATGTAATATTCTGTAGTTAGGCAACTTGTATTCCGGGTAGGACTCTGTTGCGGTCAGAAACCCACCGGCGGGCAGCGACTGGCAACACAGTAGAGCCGGGAACAACTAGGGCTGCGGCTGGCCCCAGTCCCTCAGAGCGATGGCCCGCAAAGCCTCCTGGTCACACGTCCGATGCTATCGCAAGGGCGTGCCACCTGACCTATTGTTGACGTCAGAAACCCACTGGCGGGCAGAGACGGGCAACACCGTAGAGCCGGGAACAACTAGGGCTGCGGCTGGCCCTAGTCCCTCTGAGCGACGGCCCGCAAAGCCTCCTGGTCGCACGCACCGATGTTTATCACAAGGGCGTGCCACCCGACCTATACCCGGTCGGGAAGGTGTGGATGATGCCTCGCTTAGTTTCCTGCAGGGGCACACACGTAAACGTTAAATACGAGCCTCGATCGGCTCTCGGGTTATCCTGTGAATCGGCTCAAAGAGCCGATCCACCCATGATTCGGACGAGGTGTCCGAATATATGGTGGTCCTGCTTGATCAAGGTAAAGCTAATGAGATCTACGACGATGTGGGGTTTTCACCGCATAATCGGATCGTCCTACTCCAGAGTTGGGCCTCGCGGCCACGCACGGTGATCGTAAGCCGATCCTAAACAAGGCCTAAAAACCAACACGAGGTTGATCCTCGGAACATCCTGCTTAGGGCCAACGAACGACACCCTACGTGCCGCTGGATCCTCCCCCTTTGTAAGGCCTAACTATTGCAGATATTAAACTAATCCTTGCGGAACAAGGAGCAATCGTAACGGATCAGATCTACTAAACTATGATCAAGCGGGGTGCCGCCCCTACGCCTAAGATAGGCGTAAGGGCGGCTAGACATGCAAGGGTTGCACTACGAAAGCATGCAGCATGAAGAACAATGCAAACCCTAACATGTCTAAGATAACTACGTTGCTCGCCATCAAAAAGGCTTCAGTACGAGCAACGCGTGAACAACGTAGGCAGGCTTGTGCTGCCTAGATCGCGAGATGCGATCTAGGCAGCATGATGCTTACCGGTAGAAACCCTCGAGACGAAGGAGTTGGCGATGCGCCGAGATTTGTTTGTGGTTGAACGTTGGTTGTTTATTCCATAAACCCTAGGTACATATTTATAGTCCAGCGGACTTTCTAATGTGGGCGTGCACTAAACCGTGCACGAGATAAACTCTAACTTTTAATCTAGATACAATCTACTATAATTAAAGATACATGGGCAATCTGGCCCAACTCCACCGAACAGGGCCGCTTCAGAGATCCTCCACGTGTAATCCTCCAAGCCCATCCTGATCGCAGCCCACCTCCTGATTTAGCCAAAATCTGGTGATAACACATGCCCCCCTGGTTTTGGAAATGACATTTCCAAAATCATTACGCTCTTCTCTCGTCGGGTCATGTCGTGGCATCACCGTTGCAGTATCCTTTGTCTCCTCATATTTTGCAGTGAAGAGGAGTTCTCCGAAGTAGCGCCGGTGACAGCTATGATGCCGATAATGAGGGCAGCGAGGATTAGTGACATGGCATCGGTGGTATGCAAGCAATCGGCTCTCCTTGAGCAATCGGTTCTTTATTAAAAACCCTCCTTTGTTACTGAAGAAGCGTTTCCAGTCAGTCGTTTTGCCGATAGTCAAAGTCACACGATCTTCAAAAAAAGAACCGATGGCATCGCATCGGTCTCTCTCATAAACACACTGGGTAACGTCGAACTAGCCGCCCTTCCAAACGGTAACCCGCGACCTCCATCTGAAAAGACAGAGTCAGATCCCCAAATCGCCGCCTGAGCAGTTCCAATCCACCACCACCTACACAGATCTCGACCGCACTGCTTCCAATTTCTTCAACGCATCTCATGGCGGAATCATCCAATACCGACGCCACGGTTTCCGGACTGAAGGTAATCCTCAACCTCTTCTCGCCGTTTGACTTGACATGGGATTAATGCAAACACCTGAATTAATGCCTCGCTCCGCTACTAATTTAGGTTTCAGACATTCTTCTGCCACATCCTTCTCTCGCAAATTCGATGTGCCTCGGTCCTCGTTCTTCTGAGAGCCCTGCCCTGTTAATTTCGTGCGAGGCCAACAGAATCCCCTTTGTGAGCCGTGAACCTAGATCCGACTTCCTGGGCCGGCCGCTCGCGAGCCCGGCCTAATCCCCCGAAGGTTGGGTGGCATGGTACAATAGGGTATCAAAATCCCACTATGCCACTTGGGAAACAATAGGAATAGCCGATGCCCTGTCATTATCGCTATCTCCTCTTGAGAAGAATGAGAACATCCTGAAAACCATCGGCTACTTCTGGTCCGATGCACCGAACCTGTTTCATGTTTGGTCATGGCCCTATGACTCCGACCCTGCCTGGATGTGGCCATGATCACGAGGCTAGACATTGCATCCCCCAGCCCTTACGCATTCAAGCTGCCAAAAGTCCCTTTCACTCTCTCCTCTAAAAAAGAGTGTACCGAGCTGGGGTGCCTATCTCAATCGCTATATGAAAACCAAAGGCCCCGTGACGAGAGGGAGCACACAGCCTTCCCGAATTTCTGGCTGGAGCACTTCATATTCTGCGGTCCATCACTTGCTCCCACCAAGAATTACCTCTCCCTGGCCTATGAACTCGCTAAAGGCACCCAACTCGGCCTAGGCAAACTATTCCTTGGAGAGATTTATCGATCCCTTCAACTGATGTCTGTCAAACTGTTCTCTCGCAAGACAGTTAAAACTGGCGGCCCCTGGTGGTTCATTCAGTTGTGGGCCCAACTATACTTCCAAAGCCAAATCCCGGACTTCCCATCGCTGACCACCTGCACCTTTCCGGATGAAAATGGAAAGGAAATTCGATGCACCAGCCTACGGCCAAGCCCTGTATGGTCTCCCGGGCAGCAGGCTGATCCCCAAGGAAGCAGCGAGGGTGGTTTAAGATTTTCTTCCAAGGTTTGGACAACCCCTCGTTCCACCCTTACACCGAATCGGCAAATTTTGAAAACCCCGTCACTTTCCGATTGGATGACTTTGCCGATGACGCCGGCACACAAGCACTTGTACTCCCTCATGATTCGTCCTTGCTTCCTCCCTCGTTGGCATGAGTACCTCGAACCGGATCATCAAGCCCGGTTATGAGTGTTATCAACCGAGTAGTAGCGGCTCGACAGCTTGGTCTCGGACAGGTGCCTCCACACTTCTTCCTACACCACCCGACGGCAAGTAGAGCTGAACCGCCTGACATCCTCACTGCCCAGAGGTGCTATACCTTCTTTGATGCTTTGGCCATACCAATTCCCCATGACCTCCGTTTCTCCTTCACCACCGATGGTTTTGAAACTTGGTGGTCTATGTGGAAGACTCACGTCTTCAGGTGGGCCCTAGGACCGCTGCTGAAGGAGCTTGACGCCGAATATGATCCCCCTGCGGACCGGTACTCGTCACTCGGGCATTTCTTGTAACCGCCTTATGGTGATTGTCCGTGATCCGACTCTTTCTCCTAGCGGCAACAAGATGGCCCGGCTCCCACACAAGCCGACGGTTCCCCTTTCGTATTTCTTCCTCCGGCACCGAGTGGTTCTCTTCTCGCCGAGCTCGCCACCCCTGAAGAAAGTCATAATGCAGAGTCGGCCGATTTCACCGAAATCGGCTCTCGAGAGCGAGCATCTTCGGGGCCGCGTTGCCCCCGAGCCTCAACTCAGGCGAGGACGGCGGTGAGGAAGGTAGCGGCCAGGAAAACCCTGAAGCGTAAAGCTCCGGCCCAGGAAAGCTTGCGAGTAAGTTGGTTCAGACCCTGTAGGCGCTTGTCCGCTTTCAAAAAATTTGTTTATAACATGCTTGTATCCTTTCTTACAGGCCTCCACTGAAGGATCCTCCAGCGGGGCCGAAGAAACCAGCCAGGGAGACTCGAGCTCGGGTGATTCCGAGAGGTCCACTACCCAGAGTCAGACGGCTTCGCCAGCGCCGGCTTCCAAGAAAAGGTCGATCACTGAACCCCCTGCTCCCCAGGCCCCGACCAGATCGGGGTTACGCACGAAGCACCGCTGTGTCAAAAGGGCTCGTAAGAACCCACGAGCCTCTTCATCAAGCCAGGAGGTCTCAAATGTAATTATCTTCTTGGTCACGCTTTCATGCTGTCCCGTTATCATTTGGATCGGCTAATCACTTCCTCTTGCGAGGCTGCGGAAACTTCTAGCGGAGATGTTGAGGAGGTACCGAGGCCGTCCGCTACTGCGGATCTAGCTACCTCGACGATAGCGGCTGCCCAAGTGGCTGACCCACCCGAGTCCACGAGAGAAGCCGATTGTTACGGCGTCGGCCGTTCCTCCTTCCTTGGGAGAGGTATGTTTCCCCTCCTTGGCTCCATCAATTCCCCCATTGCCTGCTAAACTCACTTTGTTTACCCTATCAGGGTTGTGATCTGTCGAGCTTGCTTACGTTCGACCCAAAGTCCATCGAACCAGCTTCTTCCAAGGCAAGTGGAGAGCCGAACCCTAGTACGGTCCGTGGCCCACTCCAACGTCTCAAAGACTTGCTTTCTGCCTCAACTGAGACTCTGATTGAAAATTCCGAGGAAGCCAAAGGCATCTTCGAGGATATCCGGCCTCATCTCCCTATGACCCTGCAAGTGAAGCTCTGGCCCGCTGTTACCTTGTCGGCCTTCAAGTCAAGGGTGCAAACGGCTCGCCAAAGGATTACTCTTCGCCACTCCCAACTTCCGCTGAGAGCCGACATTGCCGAAAAGTGTCGACGGCTCAATGAGAAGAAGGCTGCTCTGGACGCCAAGACGGACACTTCTGCCACTCGCGCCGAACTCGAGACCCTGCGCAAGGAGCTGGAGAATCTTGAAGAGAAGGTAAGGGTGACCAAACAGCTCATCCAAGACAAGGAAGCCCTTGTTGCCCGTTCTCAAGACGAAGCAAGAGGCCTCACGGCCCGATCTGAAGACCGATCTGGCTGAAATCCGTACCCTGAGCAATCAGCTGGTGACGGGTAAGGACGAGGATGACCAGGCCGAGGTTGCTGAGGCAGATCGCATTCGTGTTGACGCCGTTCTTGCCCTCGGCGTGTTTCTTCAGTAGGGCCGTCAGAGACAGATGATGTTTCGCCAGACTGGGTCTTGCTGCACTTGCTGCACTCGTGCTTGCTAAATTTTTTTTTTTTATATTGGCCGATGACTTTCCATCGGCTCCTGACATTTCTCACCTATGCGTCTGTTTGCTGGTCATATGCCTCCCCCGAGCCGAATCTGTCAGGTGACTGCAGATATTGGCTTTGCATTATACCAAGGGGCTGTACTCGTACGCCGGCTCCGTTGGGATTCGTGTAGCCGACGTGGCTGCTGTTCGTTAGATCACCATTGAACCCAAACAGATCGTGCGGTGAGACTAACCTTGGTCGACTCGCTAGATCAAAGCGCTCCATGAAGGTTTCGTAATATCCCTCGTGTAATCCTGGAGCACTAGGCCCCGTCGGGGAAACGAGCCTCGTGTTCGTACCAGCCGATGTATCATTTGTGCTCGGGTATCCCTTCAATAGAGCGATCATCTTACTCTTGAGCTGTGGATCCACCTTCTTGCTGATAAAAGTTGGTCGCGGCTTGTTATGGCCGATGTCGACTTCCTCCAGCTCATCGGCTGAAGTGAATCCATACCCCAGCTTTCCGTCCCCTGTGAGGTCGACGCCAAATACTGGGAGAGCGGGTGGCGCGGATAACACGGTCCGATCGCTAGAATCGGCTTCCACCTTGATCATCACTAGGACTTGGTGGCAGCGTCGGAGCCGATTGCGTGGGTCGGCTCCTTCTTCATTCTTGCTATGAGAGCAGCTGCCCTCATCATTACCCTTACCAGGGCGGTACCCAAGTTCTACCATGTTGATGTTGAACAAGTGTCCTGGTTGACCCTGGGAACGGGTTCTGTGGAAAGAGCCGATGAGCTCGGCTTCGAGGACTGCCTTGATTTCGTCATGCTTCTTCTTGAGCTCATTAGGCAGATCCGCGTACGTGACCGGAGTACTTTCCGCCATCTCGGGTGTAGATGGCGATATTGTCGATGTCGAAGGTGGTCCCACCGGGCGTGCCAGAATGTGTTGACGTCAGAAACCCACTGGCGGGCAGAGACGGGCAACACCGTAGAGCCGGGAACAACTAGGGCTGCGGCTGGCCCTAGTCCCTCCGAGCGACGGCCCGCAAAGCCTCCCTGGTCGCACGCACCGATGTTTATCACAAGGGCGTGCCACCTGACCTATACCTGGTCGGGAAGGTGTGGATGATGCCTCGCTTAGTTTCCTACGGGGCACACACGTAAACGTTAAATACGAGCCTCGATCGGCTCTCGGGTTATCCTGTGAATCGGCTCAAAGAGCCGATCCACCCATGATTCGGACGAGGTGTCCGAATATATGGTGGTCCTGCTTGATCAAGGTAAAGCTAATGAGATCTACGACGATGTGGGGTTTTCACCGCATAATCGGATCGTCCTACTCCAGAGTTGGGCCTCGCGGCCACGCACGGTGATCGTAAGCCGATCCTAAACAAGGCCTAAAAACCAACACGAGGTTGATCCTCGGAACATCCTGCTTAGGGCCAACGAACGACACCCTACGTGCCGCTGGATCCTCCCCCTTTGTAAGGCCTAACTATTGCAGATATTAAACTAATCCTTGCGGAACAAGGAGCAATCGTAACGGATCAGATCTACTAAACTATGATCAAGCGGGGTGCCGCCCCTACGCCTAAGATAGGCGTAAGGGCGGCTAGACATGCAAGGGTTGCACTACGAAAGCATGCAGCATGAAGAACAATGCAAACCCTAACATGTCTAAGATAACTACGTTGCTCGCCATCAAAAAGGCTTCAGTACGAGCAACGCGTGAACAACGTAGGCGAGGCTTGTGCTGCCTAGATCGCGAGATGCGATCTAGGCAGCATGATGCTTACCGGTAGAAACCCTCGAGACGAAGGAGTTGGCGATGCGCCGAGATTTGTTTGTGGTTGAACGTTGGTTGTTTATTCCATAAACCCTAGGTACATATTTATAGTCCAGCGGACTTTCTAATGTGGGCGTGCACTAAACCGTGCACGCGATAAACTCTAACTTTTAATCTAGATACAATCTACTATAATTAAAGATACATGGGCAATCTGGCCCAACTCCACCGAACAGGGCCGCTTCAGAGATCCTCCACGTGTAATCCTCCAAGCCCATCCTGATCGCAGCCCACCTCCTGATTTAGCCAAAATCTGGTGATAACACCTATACCTGGTCAGGAAGGTGTTAGATGATGCCTCGCTTAGTTTCCTGCATGGCATACACGTAAACGTTAAATACGAGCCTCGATCGGCTCTCAGGTTATCCTGTGAATCGGCTCAAAGAGCCGATCCACCCATGATTCGTACAAGGTGTCCGAATATATGGTGGTCCTGCTTGATCAAGATAAAGCTAATGAGATCTACGACGATTTAGGGTTTTCACCGCATAATCGGATCATCCTACTCACGATTGGGCCTCGCGCTCGCGTACGGTGATCGTAAGCCGATCCTAGACGGGGCCTAAAAACCAACACGAGGTTGATCCCCGGAACATCCTGTCTAGGGCTAGCAAACTACACCCTACACGCCGCTGGATCCTCCAACCCTTTGTAAGGCCTAACTATTGCGGATGTTAAACTAATCCTTGCAGAACAAGGAGCAACCGTAACGGATCGGATCTACTAAACTATGATCAAGCGGGGTGCCGGCCCTACACCTAAGATAGGTGTAAGGGCGGCTAGATGTATAAGGGTTGCACTACGACAGCATATGATACGAAGAACAATGCTAACCCTAACACATCTAAGATAACCACGTTGCTCGCCATCAAAAAGGCTTCGAGCACGAGCAACGCATGAACAACGTAGATAGGCTTGTGCTTGCCTAGATCGCAAGATGCGATCTAGGCAGCATGGTGCTTACCGGAGAAACCCTCGAGACGAAGGAGTTGGCGATGCGCCGAGATTTGTTTGTGTTGAACGTTGGTTGTTGTTTATTTCATAAACCCTAGATACATATTTATAGTCCAAGGGACTTTCTAATTCAGGCGTGCACCTAACCGTGCACGGGTAAAACTCTAACTCCTAATCGACACGTAATCTAATATGTTACAGATACAAGGGCAAACTAGCCCAAACTTTGCATGTAAGGCCGATCCACGTATTTATTCTATATATGTATTCTTCAAGCCCATCTTGATCGCGGCCCACCTCTGACTCGGTCAAATTTCTGGTGATAACACATGCCCCCCTGGTTTTGGAAATGACATTTCCAAAATCATTACGCTTTTCTTTCGTCGGGTCATGTCGTGGCAGAGCAGAAACCGCCGCAGAATCCTCATCATGATGCCTTGCCCCTTCCACTTCTCCACGTGGCCGCAAAATTTTCCTGTTGGGCATCATCTCCTCGGAAACTGCTGTGGCATTGAATCTCCCTCATATCCCTTTTATTTAACCGTTCTAAACAGCTTGCTCCTCCTTCGTCCTCCTCGCGTTAGCACCCAAAAACCCTCCTGTGCGACCATGTCTTCTTCCTCTTCCTCCTCCTCCGAGCTTTCCTACGGGTCCTCCTCCTCCCGCGAGACGCCGCCGGACATCCGCGCCCCAGAAAAATGGGACCTGGAAGACCACGCATCCTCCATCTGGTCCGAAGACGACCAGTCCCTGACCAGCGGGGACGAGGATCTTCAGTTCCTTGCCGTCGGGGAACTGGAGTCGGAAAGCGAGGACGACCGGTTCCCCTGGGACGGCTGCCCCACCTCTGAAGAAGAGGAAGAGGAAGACGACGACGACGACGACTCCCTCGAGGGCTACCCGCCGGCGAAACGCCTCCGCATGTGGTGGGACGACGACAGCAGCGACGACGAAGACGGGGATGAAGCTCCCGTAGAGGGCTACGGGAGTAGCGACGAGGAGCCCATCGGCAGCAGTGCCAATGAGAGTTCCGAGGATGACGACGAGGGCAGCGATGGCCCGTAGATTAGGATCTACTAGTGTAGGCCTAGCAGTAGTAGATTGGTCAATAGACCCTTCTTTTGTTCTTCCTTCTTTGAGCAATCGGCTCTTTCTTTGTAAGAAATCCTGTTTATGAATGAAGAAGTTTCCCCAATTTGACCTTGTCGATTTCTTTTAAACCGATTCTCAATGAGCCGATGGCAACGCATCGGTCTCTCATAATCCGCCCTTCATCTCTTCGACCACGGGGTGACTGGAATCTTGGTCAAAACTCAATAAGCCAATGTCAGCGCATCAAGTCTTCATGAACTATCCTTCATTCTTTCGAACAATGAATTTGAGTTCCGCCAGATCACCACCCTTGACGAAAATCGCGGCGCAGGACTAGCCGATGGCCACCCAATCGGCTTTCAAAAACGAGCATCCACCGGGCCAGCTGCCCCCGAGTCTCGATCAAGGCGAAACGAGAGACGAGGGCATGCCATTCGGACAAATGGACCTGGGCTAGATCATGTCCGAGAGAACTATCATGCAGAGCCGGCCGATTCCCAACAAAATCGGCTCTCCGGAGCGAAGAACCTTCGGGGTGAGCTGCCCCCGAGCTTCTTCAGTCCACTTCTTTGTCTTTGCGGGTCGGATCGGCTCCTTTCCTTCGGTGGATCTGAGGCAACCCACCCTTAGCCTGATCTGCACATCCCTGCTGCTCTTGGCATTGTTCTTGAAGAGAGGACCTGAGCCCTTAAACCACTCCATTGAGGAGTTCTTCCATTAGAGTCTTTCTTCGTGGCCCACCTCCTGCTCCATTGAATTTCTTATCCTTAAGTCGATGTCTGCGCATCGGCTGTGCTTAAAAATCTTCGATTTTTTTTTACGGCCGATTCATGTATCGGCCCCCATACTTCAATACCCATCATCAAAGAATATCTTGGGCTGTTGGGCGTTTGAAAGATACTCCTACTTCATATCCTCGTGTTTTATCCACCTAGGTGCCCCCGAGCCGATTCTCGTCAAGAGAATTGATGGTATCGGCTCTTTAGGTATCCCCTTGTTGGATTAAATGTTGAACCCAAGCAGAATGGATGGTGAGGATAATTTTGGCCGATTGCTGGAATCGGCCTCCACGTTGCTTGTTCGATGAAGGTTTTGCAATGTTCCTCCACAAATTTTTGGGGCCGATCACAAGGATCAGCCTCGCCACGTTTGCTCATTGATTTGCTCTTGCTACTCGGTCAGGCCGGTGGATAAAACCAGCCCAATCTCTGACTTTACCATGTTGGTGCGCTTGCTGTCGTCCACCTCGAGTGCATCGTGTAATCGTGGAGCACTAAGCTTCGTCGGAAGGACGAGCACCATGTTTGTGCCAGCCGATGTTTCATCATCGGCTTTCCTTTGCTTGGGGCGCCACTCCATTTTCCGTGGACGACCCTCTTCATCCAGGGTTCGCTGAATTTTGGCGGGCAGATCAGGCCGTGCCTTCCTCAACGTGTGCAGGTATAATCTTTCAGCTTCTTCCAACCCACGCAGACGCTGAACCCTTCGCTTCTGGGAACGGCTGAGCCCATCAGGGCACTACCTTGGCCGATGATACTTGTCTTCTTCATCATCGTCCTCTAGTTCCTCGAGATCTTCCCCCCGAGCGGACTCAGCATGCTTGTTCCGAGGCGGGAGAGGCCCTAGACGTTTGAACACGGACACGTTAGCTGCATCCTTCTTCTTCTGTTTGCATTCTGGGCAGTTGCCGATTGTTGGCAATCGGCTCATTCCTGAATCCCAGCAGTGTCTGAAGAAGGGGCAGTCCCAGTGCCCATCCACGTCGTCTTGCTCCCTCGACTTTTCCTTGGCGTGGCGCTCGTATCGCTCCTCGTCGTGATCATGCCGACGACGTCTCCTGTCGTCCCTAGCCAGACGATCTTCTTCATCATCGTCGTTGTATCGTCGGCGTTGGTCATACTGACTCACATACTTGTTGAGGAGGTGATCAGAGAGAGGTCGCTGATATCTTATGTTCTTCACTTCTCCCTCTGTGACATAGCGCTTGCCGTCTTGGCGGAGCCGATCGCGTGGAGCGGCTTCCTCTGTGTCTTTGCTATGAGAGCAGATGCCCTCATCTCCGTCCTTACCAGAGTGGTGCCCAGGTCCCACCATGTTGATATTGCACGAGAAATCTGGCTGGCACCCTCCATGGTAAGTATACTCCACCATATTAACGGCGGATGCCGGTGAAATCGGCACTCTTGGTGTTGCCAATGCGCATGGCAATGGTGAACGGGACTGGAATGGTATCTCTCCTTTGTAAGTCCCCAGAGCTGGTCCCAACGGAGAATGCCGGTGGCTCATGATTTCCTGGATCACGCGCAGAGAGACACGCTCCACAGTGTTCACCAGGCTCTCAGAGTGGCGGTGCAGCGAATGAGCCACCATGTAGTGATCTCCTGACGCAGCGACCTGGTGCGTTCTTCTGACGGGGCGGACAGGTCCACTCCATCGAGTGCGCCTTCAGGTGAGAACCCCTTCCACCTGACGCCGTGGGAGCGGGTTCCGTGGAAAGAGCCGATGAGTTCGGCTTCGAGGACTGCCTTGATCTCGTCATGCTTCTTCTTGAGCTCGTCGGTCGGATCCTCGTACTTGACCGGAGTGCTTTCCGCCATCTCGGATGTAGATGGCGATGGGGTGGATGTCGAAGATTGTCCCACCGGGCGTGCCGAAATGTGTTGCGGTCAGAAACCCACCGGCGGGCAGCGACCGGCAACACGAGTAGAGCCGGGAACAACTAGGGCTGCGGCTGGCCCCGGTCCCTCGGAGCGACGGCCCGCAAAGCCTCCTGGTCACACGTCCGATGCTATCGCAAGGGCGTGCCACCTGACCTATACCTGGTCGGGGAAGGTGTTAGATGATGCCTCGCTTAGTTTCCTGCATGGCATACACGTAAACGTTAAATACGAGCCTCGATCGGCTCTAAGGTTATCCTGTGAATCGGCTCAAAGAGCCGATCCACCCATGATTCGTACAAGGTGTCCGAATATATGGTGGTCCTGCTTGATCAAGATAAAGCTAATGAGATCTACGACGATTTAGGGTTTTCACCGCATAATCGGATCATCCTACTCACGATTGGGCCTCGCGCTCGCGTACGGTGATCGTAAGCCGATCCTAGACAGGGCCTAAAAACCAACACGAGGTTGATCCCCGGAACATCCTGTCTAGGGCTAGCAAACTACACCCTACACGCCGCCGGATCCTCCAACCCTTTGTAAGGCCTAACTATTGCGGATGTTAAACTAATCCTTGCAGAACAAGGAGCAACCGTAACGGATCGGATCTACTAAACTATGATCAAGCGGGGTGCCGCCCCTACACCTAAGATAGGTGTAAGGGCGGCTAGATGTATAAGGTTTGCACTACGACAGCATATGATACGAAGAACAATGCTAACCCTAACACATCTAAGATAACTACGTTGCTCGCCATCAAAAAGGCTTCAGCACGAGCAACGCATGAACAACATAGATAGGCTTGTGCTGCCTAGATCGCAAGATCACTACAAGAAACTGATCATGTAGGGACGTTATCTATTAGACGTTTTTTATCGCGTCTCTGTGTGGAGAACCCACTGGATAGTAAGGACGTTTTCTGAGACGTTGTTCCTATCGTCTCAAAATCAACCTGGCAAATGTGTTTACGGCCCAGTCCAATTGGAGAACCCTTCTACCGCACCCTTTTTCTCTCAATCGCCGCCAATTATTCCAGAACCTAGGAACCGCCGCTCTGAGTTCCCGTCGTCTCCGATCTATCGTTCCTCCACATAGAGACGCTGTGCAGGCAGATTCACCCGCCGGCGGACGCTCACCTCGATGCGGCGCTTTCACGGCTAAGCAGCATCGATGAGGCTGCACACCCACCACACGTCACCTCCATCCTGCGCTGGCCGAGATGGTGCGCGCGTGACTCACAAAGGATCCTATATTCAGGTACATGAGTTAGTTCCTCCCGTTTTCCATGCCTTACCCAATGATGTTCTGCTAATTTTTTGCTTCGGTAGAGGTCAATTCCCAATACAGGTTGTGTCGGCCTGTTGTAGACAGATCTGCGGGACACATTTTTTTCCAAGTCATCTGCAATTAGCCAATCAGGTGAATTCGTTGGACAAATGATTAAGTTTCTCTGTTTTGTCCAGTTTACATGAATGTTTGGTTGTGCCCAATCTGTATCGACCACTTTTGCACACTTCCTGATCGAAAGGAAAATATGTCATTGTCTTTGCAGTACCGAACTACTCAATTATCTAGATGAAGTTCTTGGCTTAGAGGGTATGTCCTAATGTATAGCATCGTCTTTTGCAGTTGTTAGTCACTAATTTGTACTTATGTTTTCGTTTCTCTTTCCTAATAAGACTGGGGTCACGTGTTTTCAGCAAACATATAAAATATGATTGCTTTTTGTTTAGCCTGTTAGTTTACTTCAGTTTCTATTTTGAAATCTTGCTATATTCAGAACAATGAAAGCTGCAACGTAATACTTCCATTGGTAAATCTTGTCATTTTCTCTATGCAAAGTTAAGAAGTCCATTTCCACCATTACCTTCCATACCTAATATGAATATATAACTTCTTATTTATTCTCCAGGCTGCCTGATGGTTGTTTTTTGCGTTCCATGCTTACCATGAAGAATATGAGCATTTGGAAAATCATAAGTAATCTGTTTGTGTTAAGCAAAGAA
Organism: Lolium rigidum; assembly: GCF_022539505.1. Taxonomy (NCBI): domain Eukaryota; kingdom Viridiplantae; phylum Streptophyta; class Magnoliopsida; order Poales; family Poaceae; genus Lolium; species Lolium rigidum. The sequence goes on along the minus strand of NC_061514.1, from coordinate 84,373,791 downwards.
ATGTATGAATTTTATATGATTACTTTCAGTGTATTTATATGTATGTTTTTTTACGCAATCTTATCTCTTCAACAACAAAATTATTGTATGTTTTATATGATTAAATTGTGCCTCGCATCTGGAGCTAATTCTCGTACGAGTTAGCCTGCTGTTCTGTAAGACCCCAGCATCTTGGTTTAGGTAGCTACATCTCCGAACTGAATGAATATCCTTACACACATTGTGTTAAATTCCTTTCTATTGCTGCTTTTCTAGTATTTCACTTCCACTTTGCTGTGAATGACTGATATAAGTAAAACTCTGGTTGATCTAAAAAAATAAGTCAAACTCTGGTTTCATAGATGTGAGCCATGCAAACTATTTGAATTTGTTCTTCAAAGCTTAATATACTGACTTTATGCCCCATTGTTCTGCAGCTTCGGGAGATTATTTGCATTTCTTATCTAGTCATTGTTGTGAACTGAAAGAATTGGTCCTTCAGCATGATGTGCTCGTAAAGGCAATGCTAAGGTACATTCCATTTTGTTTTCTTTTAACTTCTAAACGTTATTCATGAGATACCACAAGCAATTATCTAATCCTCTAAAGTCTGCGACCATATATGTGATTTTCGTATCTTTGGTTTTCTATTCAAGTAGGCACCTAATTTTTCTGTATGGCTGTTTAGCATTTAGTAATTGGTTTTTCTTGCAGCTGCCAGTAGGTATGCGACATTATACCAATGTGAAGAGATGGTGCTTCGTTATACTGCTACTGCTCTGATGCTAAAACACACCGGTAGTACATGTGCATGTGGAAAGTAAAACTTGTTATTGAAATTTATTACTAGTTAATTTGTGTATGTTTCAGTTGACTTTGTCTACAGCGAAATTGTTTGCGAAGGTTTTTAAGCAACAAGACAGAACACTGCAAGGCAGATCGACCAACAGTAGTGGTGGCTATGGAGAGCTGATGTACAATTTCTCCATGCGCATAAAGCTTGTAGAGATATTCCAACTACTAGAGAAGATGAATAAGATTTAGACTTTTGCGCGGGCAAGTTTGTAATTGGTTCATGAAAATTGATAAATCACTTGTAAAGTACTGTTGTTTTCAATTAATAAAAGTTATTATTTTCCTAATTTTTCTGTTGTGTTATCGTCTTTGATAGCGTGTATATGTATATTATTATCCAACTATGTAGCAGGATAGTATGCACTGCAATAAAATAATCATTTGTACATAAAAAAGTAGATGTCTTAAGATTTTCTTTAGGACGCAACATTGTACTGTAAAGACGATTTGTGAGGGGAATTTATCACAACGTCTCTAAAGGCATAGCCACGCTTTATGGACGTCTCATGCCATATAAACACGCTTTTAAGGCGTCCTAACAAAACTTGAGACGGTGCATAAGGAGACGCTTCTACGATGCTTTGCACAAGCGGCTCTACAAGTGTGTAGTGACGCTTTAAAGCGTCTCGAGCACTTGAACTGAGCGTCCCTACATGTCTTTTATGTTGTAGTGGATGCGATCTAGGCAGCATGGTGCTTACCGGAGAAACCCTCGAGACGAAGGAGTTGGCGATGCGCCGAGATTTGTTTGTGTTGAACGTTGGTTGTTGTTTATTTCATAAACCCTAGATACATATTTATAGTCCAAGGGACTTTCTAATTCAGGCGTGCACCTAACCGTGCACGGGTAAAACTCTAACTCCTAATCGACACGTAATCTAATATGTTACAGATACAAGGGCAAACTAGCCCAAACTTTGCATGTAAGGCCGATTCACGTATTTCTTCTATATATGTATTCTTCAAGCCCATCTTGATCGCGGCCCACCTCTGACTCGGTCAAATTCTGGTGATAACAGACTCTTCGTAGAAACCCTAGATCCGGGCGCCTATATAAGCCGGATCCCGGGAGCCCTGAGGGGGGATCTCGAGCTAGAAACGAGACAACCACAACTCATTGTAACAACGCGAAAGCGCCCAGATAATTCCAGACAAGCAGCAGTAGGCCCTGTCATCGTGCAGGTGTTCCGAAGCTGGGTAACTCGCGTACCACCGTCCCGAGAGCACTCCGCTCTATGGACCCTACTTATTTTCCTCCTCGCGAGGATCCCTCCTCCGAGGTACCGTCGATTAGGCAACGACAACTAGCACTTTGTTTCGCTGAATGATGGGCATGCATGTTTTTTCGGATAAGGACAAACTAGAACCACTAGCTAATCTGGCATGCATGATTTTTTTTTTTGAATTGCCATGTACGCAGTGTGTTGTTCACGAGTAAAAATCACGATTTAGTTAAAAATAAATAAAAACTTATCTGGGAAACACATGTCGTCGACTCGGGGAACAAAAATATTGTGTCTCAGGAACACATATCGTCAACTCGGAGAATAAGAACACCGCATCCGAAGAACACATATCCACTACTCAGGGAACAAGACTAGTGCGTCCCAGGAACACATCTCGTCTACTCATGAAACACAAATATGACGTTCGGGAACAAGTCTCATATGTTGCGGGAACAACAATATTGTGTCTGAGGACCACATCTTGTCTATCCGGGGAACAAGAATACCGCATTCGAGGAACACATCTCGTCTATTCAGGGAGCTGGATCAATGCGTCTGAGTAACACATCTCGTCTACTCAGGGAACACATATATTACGTACGGGAAAAAATATCATCTACTAGGGGAACAAGAATATCGTGTCTGAGGAACATATCTCGTCTACTCGGGGAACATGAATATCGCATTCGAGGAACACATCTCGCCTACTGATGGAACAAGACTAGTGCGTTCGAGGACCACATCGCGTCTACTCAGGGAACACATCACGTCTACTCAGGGAACACATATCGTCTACTCAGGGAAAGATACTAGTGCGTCGAAGGAACACATCTCATCTACTTAGGGGAGAAGACTAGTGTGTTCGATGAACAGATCTCGTCTACTCAGCGAACACAGATATTGCATCCTAGAACATTGTGTCTAAGAAATACATCTCATCTACTCGGGGAGCAAGAATAGTGCGTCTGAGGAACACATCTGGTCTACTCACGGAACACATCTGGTCTACTCAAGAAACAATACTAGTGCATCTGAGAAACACATCTTGCCTACTCAGGGAACAAGACTAGTGCATCCGAGGAACACGTCTCGTGTAATCAGGGAACACGAATATTGCTTCCCAACCAGAACAAGTCTCGTCTACTGGGGAACAAGAATACATCATCCGAGGAACACATGTCGTCTAATTAGGGAACAAGACTAGTGCGTCCGAGGAACACATCTCGTCTACTCAGGGAACAATACTAGTGCGTCAGAGGAACACATCTTGTCTACTCGGGAAACAAGGCTAGTGCGTCCGAGGAACACATCTCGTCAACATAGCAAACAAGAATATTACATCCAAGGAATAAATCTCGTCATCATCAGAGGGAACAAAAATTGCGTCCGAGGAACACATCTCTTTTGTATAGAGAACGAGTATATTGTGTGTCGGGAAAATTTCTCATCTATTCGGCGGGGAACAAAACACTAATACAAGGGAATAAAATGGTGTCGGTGAAGCACATAGAAGGAAAAAATATTAATATAGGCAGTGAGAATATATGAAGAACAATATAATAGGCTAAATGGAAAAAACATTGAAAAAGAGAAAACATAAGAAACTAAACTAAAGAAATAAGAAATAAAATAAATCCATTAAAAATATTTATATATGAAATTATGACTGCAGTTTTTAGATAAAAATAAACATTTTTTGTAGAAAGATCATGAAAAAATTAGAAACATGACTTAAAAAAGTAATACAAGAAACTAAACTTAGATAGCGCTAGCTAATGAAGTAGGTACTAGCAAGGATTTTTTGTACGTACTTGATTATCACGGTAAAAATGGATGAAACATGTATGTACGTACATATTTGCATGTATTCAAGTCAAGTCAAGACGGGACGTGATGAGCTGCTGCTACTTGATGACCGATATATCGGACGAAAACGAAAACAAACCAAAGGAATCGGAACGAGAACCAGCCAGAAGGAATGGGCTGAGGCCATGAAGCCATCGCTTCAGCGAAGCGGGAACTAGCTAGCGCGCGCGCTAGCGAGTCCCTTTGGGCCAAAACTGATGGGCCTCCTGGACACAAGAAGAAATGAGATGGCATTCTGAAAAGACCTGAAAAATGCTTTTCTTTTTGGCACGAGGCAGTAGAATTAACGCGAGACGATCGAGATCACCGCCTTATCTCTCTCTTCCTAAAATAGGTTTTGCTTGACGAAGTCTGTGCGGCGCAGACCACGCCCGTCCCCTATGTTTGCTCCGGTTCCATCGTTCTTTGCCCCGTATCAATCGCTTCGGCGCTTCGTTTCTAGCTATTTACCTGTCGCCCGATCGGAGACGAAGAGCGATTGGAGAAACAGAGAGGTTACCACCTACGTGCGTGCTACCGGACAGGCGTCGCCGCCGCTACCACCATGTCTTTCACCGGCACGCAGGACAAGTGCACGGCGTGCGACAAGACGGTCCACTTCATCGACCTCCTCACGGCTGACGGCGTCATCTACCACAAGACCTGCTTCAAATGCAGCCACTGCAAGGGGATCCTCTCGGTACGTGCGTGCGTCCGATCTTCCATCAACAAACTTCAGACTAATGCATTGTAAAACTGTGTGCATTGTTGTGGCTTGCAGATGTGCAGCTATTCTTCCATGGACGGCGTCCTCTACTGCAAGACGCACTTCGAGCAGCTCTTCAAGGAGACAGGGAGCTTCTCCAAGAAGTTCACACCGGGTAATACAATGAGCCACCTGGTTGACGTCTTAAAGAATTTTAAATGTTGTTATAATCTGCGGATGAAGGGTAATCCTGAGAGATTTTGTGGCGTCACGCAGGTAACAGATCATGCGACAAGGAACTGGTACAGCTCGGCTCCACAAAACTGTCTTCATCAGCAAGACTTATCTTGTTTAGCGTTTCCTTTTCTTTTCTAACGCCAGCTGTGCTAACTGGATAAATGTGTTTGCAATTGCAAATTGAAATGTCCCATACCTACAGTCAAGGGCCCCAAGCAAGCTATCTTCTATCTTCTCTGGCACTCAGGATAAGTGCACAGCTTGCCAGAAAACAGTGTACCCACTTGAGAAGGTACAGAAATGCCGCGCTTCATTCGTCCTCGTCCGAATGATCGATGAATGCCAAATGATCAAACATATGTGTGTATAAAAATATAAGAATATTTACCAAACATTAATTTTTCTTTGTTCAAGAAATGAAATGAAATCGCACTGCTCAACTCTAACAGTTGACCATGTTATTCAGATGACTTTGGAGGGCGAGGCGTACCACAAGGGCTGCTTCAAGTGCTCGCACGGGGGTTGCATCCTAACCACCTCGTCTTACGCAGCGCTCAATGGCGTATTGTACTGCAAGATCCATTTCGGACAACTCTTCATGGAGAAAGGAAGCTACAGCCACATGAAAAAGAAGAGCAGCTCCCATGAGGTCTTGCCTGACCTGGTGGCTGAAGAGCAACCGGCGGCGGCTCCCGAAGCACCAGCGCAAGATGGAGAATAGAGAGGAAAAGTAGGAAAACACGAAGCTTATATACACAAATATACAACACAGCCCGGAGTTCCTGTTTCTTACTTCTACATCGCTGTCTTTACCCCGTCTTATTTTTTGGTTCCCCCGAGAGCTTGGTTTGTCAAGCTGTAAGTATTGTACTAATATACTAATACCTTCCTTTCATATGAGACTAATGGCAACTGTGGCAATCAACTAGTAAGCCTCATGGGGAAAACTGTTATTTTGTAAGCAAAAATACTCCCAATTTGCTAAACCATATCTGCTCTATATGATGGTCGTCTTGCTCAGTTAGAACTTAGAAGGACAACCAAGTTACTAATTACCTACCTTTTGTGTTTGATAATTTCAACAAAATCCTTAAGGAGAGGAATTTTTCTAAGCAGAAGTACACCTACACCCTAACTTATTTTGGGCACTTTTGGTGTACAATTGTTTTGAAGAAATATAAATTTATATTGATCTATGGAGTTTGAGATTAATAAGTTGTCTTATTTGAGAGTAAAAACATGAAACTAATGAATTTCATATTCACATATATTTGCTACTAGTTTTTTTTTGCAGGCCACAGACTATAAGCTCTCCATCTTGTGACATAGTATAATCCTGTACTGCACTCATTATTTTTGGTAGATTTTTTTGAAAATTTAATTATGTTGTAGGTGTCATGGACTCATGGTGCTCACTAACAACTAGTCCAATCCTTACAACACAATACAGATGACCCACCACACCAAGTGAACAAAATTGTTATTTCTATAACATGCCTAGTAGTGTATCGTGTTCATTAAGACAAGTGTGCTACGATAGCCCGATCTTACATAAAAAAGAAAACAAGATAGACACTCAAATATCATATGAACTGGTTAGGTCTTGTACATTTGAATGAACATGCTGATATCTAGAAATACACCGCAAGTGTTGCAGCATAATAATAAAAATTATCCTCAAACTAGCTTTGGGTCTTCATTCATACATGTTGATTGAGGTAGGGGAAGCTAGTTTATAAAGAGGTTGTAGAGGAAAACAAAATAGCATCTAGGCTTGGGACAAGACGTTTTGGCTCGTAGGTGTAGACACACTATTAGGAAAAGTAAAACTTAAATTTATTTCAAAATGTTAAAAGAATTCAAATAAGATTCCTCACCGTGCATCCGACCATCCTATGTTACCTCATGAAAGTTTCACGGGAAAAATATATTTTATGTGGTCTATGTAAAAAAGACAAATAAATGTCTAGTAAAAAACTTTTCAGAGCATCAGAAATTATCTTTTTTTTATACAGGCCATAGAAAGTAATATTTTTCCGCGACACTTTGTGTGCATGCATAGAATATGTGGAAGTACACCCCAATTTTATTTTCAAAAATCTTAGACATTTTGAAATATGTTTATTTCGGTAATAGGTGCACCTACACCTATGAGCCAAAATTTACTGCAATCAAACTCCTTAAATCATCACTAATACCTACATTACTAGGAAAAGGTTCATCAGTGGCGCACCGTTTTGGAATTCTGTGGCGCACGGGTGCGCCATTAAATCCATGCCACAAAATGTGAATTTTGTGGCGCACATACCCATACGCCACAGAAAGTGACATTTCTGTGGCGCACCAGGAAGGCATGCGCCATAGAAAACTTTCTGTGGCGCACGCAGCTGTTGTGCGCCACCAATTTTTTTTTGAATTTTAAAGAAAATGGCTGCCAAATCTAGATCTGGGGCCGTCGGAATTTCACCGGATATTTTTTTGAAATTTTCCGGAGGTCGTCGGAGGTGGGTGGGTGGATGGGGTGTGTCGAGGAGGAGGAGGAGGAGGCCGAGGAGGCCGGCCGTAAGTAGTGGGTGGGTGTGTGGATGAGGAGGACGCCGGCCAAAGGGGGTCGCTGGAGGTGAGGGAAGAGGGGGTCACCGGAGGAGGTCGCTAAGGAGGAGGACGAAGAGGAGGTCATCGGAGGAGGAGAAGGAGGAGGAGGTCGCCGGGTGGTGGAGGAGGCCGGAGGTAGAGGAGAGGAGGGAGGAGAAGGAGAGAAAGGAAAGTGGAGGAGAAGGGGAAGTGGAAGTGGTGGAGAAGGTGAAATCTTGACTTTGCCATAACTTTTTACTCTTTTCGAATTTGCCGATTCTGTAGATTTCAGAATGGCCCAAGGCCGTTGAATTCAGATGTAGAATTTTCTCCCGGTCATTTTGATATATTATGCGTATTTTTCTAACTTCTATGCAACCAGAAAAGCTATTTTAAAATTTCATGATATTTTTTTGCAAAATACATTGATATTCATGTTTTCTAATTTCCCTACAAGTGTACCACTTAATATAAGTACAGTTCAAAGGATTTTTTTTAAAGTTTTTATAATCTTCTGTGATTTTTTAAAAACTAAAAAGGCGATCCACGGGAGTGTGGGGGGGGGGGTGCATGTACGGTTGGGAAAACTTCATGTAGCTCCATCAATGTCAATAATTGGTCTACCCAATAATTGGCTGCGGACCCACGAAATTTATATGGCGCATGGAGACTTGGTGTGCTACATAAATATCAATTTTTATTGCGCATGGAAAGTTGTTGTGCCATAGAAATGCCATTATTTAGTGGCGCACGTGTCTGGGTGCACCACGTAATTTTTTTTAGTGGTACATGGTTATTTGGTGCGCCACAAAAAAACATTCCACCTATAACTAGTTTTCTACTAGTGCTAGTGAAATGCCATAGAAACCTCTATGAGACCTCCCTAAAACCAAATGAGACCTCACTACCACCATGAAACACCAATAATAAAAAATCCAAATATTAGTCAAAATTCAGCAAACATCATCATTTCGGCAATTTGAAACCTCAAAGAGACATCATTGGAACTTTAGTGAGACATCTTTCAAATACCAGCTCAACCTTTGTGATACCTTGTTAATGTTATTTGAAGTTTTATGATGACATGATGTTCGAATTGTGCCTGTTTAAACCATTGTGAATCCATGTTAAAGCGATGCAAAATTTTGTGATGACATGTCTTGTGATTATTGTACAAGCTATTGGGAGATTCAGAAAAAACAATAAGATTCTCTCTCTTTCTACTTGGCCGATGTCGACAAATATACCCGTGTTCGTATGGATATTTCATATGTATGAAGATATGAAGACATGCATGTCTATGTGCTTGAGAGAATCTTCTAGAATGCGAAAACCTATATCGTAAGTAGGAAGGCCTCAACACATGTGGGAAGAAATCATGTGAAGTTCGGAGATAAGGACGACTAAGAGATATTTTCCTTAGTCTCGACAAGACACATGTATAAAAGACCTGGAGGCGATCGGACATACGAGAGGCAACTGTGAAGCCATAAATACCATTGTAGCTCTAGACACGTTTAAGCATGTAGCCACATATCTCCATTGTAATTTCCTTGATATTTGTAGACAAGTTATTGACAAAAGGAAGTAGAGTTCTTAGCTGCATCGGTGGCCTAGACCTGGGTACAACGTGTCTTTCATCTTCTTGTGTACATACATGATCGATGCAAATCGTACATCTACACTTGGCCATGGGGCAGGAGAGTAAGACTGCGTGGGGCATCCTATTTACAAGGCACAATGCATATGTATGAAAGGTTACTCAAATCTGTTGCAGCAAGACCGGCTAATATAGAAAGGTTGCTCCTCTATAGATTTGTGAGATGTTTTCCCATATCAAAGTATTAATTTATAAATATTTATAAGTTACACTTACTTTTGAGAAAGTTAGGAAGCCGGGTGTAACAGTACTAGTTACTAATTGGTGGAAGGATGCCTTATGGTAAAAGGGTTTCCTATGGTTAACCACTTCATGGGAAACTTGGTGTAATGGTGTTCATGAATTTGGTATATTTGATTTAGCCAAGTATGGATTTGATGCTTCATTTGGCACGGGTCTCACTGACTTAGCTAAGTAGGGGATTTGATGTCTCACTTGGCATGAGATTCTTTTGCTTTGACCTTCCTTTGGCCTGTATTTGATGGCCATTTTCTATTTCTAATACTTTATATAGGGCTTGTTTCGGAGATATTTTGAAGAATCACACCAGAGAAGTTTCCGTAAATAAGTAAAGCAGTTATCTTATAACATTGAGCAATGTCAGTGTTTTTTTCCATAATACCTCCTAAGAGTCTAAGACACACTATATACCCTAGAATTTTCTACCTACACCTAAAATAGACAATCACATGCATGTTTGAAACGTCTATCAAGATATTGGTTAGATCATACCTCTCAAGATATCTGAAAAGATATCAAGAACGATAAAGTGGATATGTAAACATAGATATAATTATAAGTTTCCAAAGTGGCACAAATTAGTCCATGAAAACATACATATTTTCTATGAGTGAGTGGACTTTTTGAATTATAGGTGTGTAATGGAGAATGCTTCAAAAGGAAAACAGAACATATATTTGAATAATATTTTTCAAACTTAGTTTAAGCTGATTCGCCATGGTGTACGTTGTACAATGAAAATAAAGCTTCTGAATATTTAACAAATATAATTTTCAATTTGTGTATATGTAATAGAAGTATTTGCTTCACGACTATGTGCAAGAAAATGAGTTACAAATAAGTAAAAAAGTTTAATATAAATAAACGAGCCCCTCCTAAACCACGCCTTATACTCTAGGACCATTTCAAACATTTGTTGGTGGAGAAGCTAGGATAGAACCTCATAAATAAAATAATATGGTGTCATAAAAGGTATTGTGAAGAGGACTGGTGGCGTAAACATATCAGGATAAAAAATAGAGCAAGTCCAAAAAAAAAATTGCACAAGGAGAGGCGCCGAAGGCGCCAAATATATTCAGCTCATAAACAGTATACAACGTTTAGTACAATACCCTGTAAATGAAAATTTTGAAAAGCTAGAAGTAGAGGGCAAGTGCTACTAAGGTGAGCTGAACTAGAGCAGATAGGCTCAGACAAGGATTGTCTTATCGCCTGTTGAGAACAGTCATGAGCAACTCCATTCCTATCTCTTTTGACATGGAAAATTTTGGCTTGTAAATTCCTGGACGCCTTTTTGTAGTTTGCAATTTGCTCCCTTAGCTCCCAAGGGACAATTGAGTCTGTAATCTTTTCAGCAGAAGAAGCTTTGGCCAGATTTAGATTGTCTGTGAGAAAAGTGACTGGGGAGATATTCATTTGCTAAGCCATCTGCGCTGCAAAGACAAGAGCCACTATTTCATCATGAAGAGGAGAGGGCATTGTTGGCATGGTTGCTTGAATTATCGCCTTGTACTGTCTAGAAGAGTATTGGAGTTGACAAAAGACACCAATTCCTCTAGCTGTTCTCCCTTTGAAACCTGGAGATTTTTTTGTTTTCCAAGCTGCATCTGTATAAATTTTGTTGCCTTGGATTGCCATGTCATTGTTGATTGTATCACCTTGTTTGATTCCCGCAAGCTCTTCTACAACATCCTGGGTCCTGTTTGTTTTGTTGATTTCTTGCGACCTGTTCACCTGGACCTGTACAATTTCCATTTTCTCCAAATTTTGATTAATAGCTTGAGCTTTATACTAAATGTGACTGGGAAGGCAGACTTTTTTGTTGAACAACAAATCATTTCTAGCCTTCCAAATGCACCACATAAAATTCAAGACATTTTTAAGGTTAACATGAGGATGACTTAAACTTAAAATGGTTTGCAAGATTTGTGTGAGGGAACTAGCATTAGAAACTATCACTTCAGTCCTTATATACCAAGGATCCGAGAACCAAGCAACCTTAGAGAAGCAACAAGTCAAGAAAAGATGGACATCATCTTCCTCCAAACCACACCTACAAAGAAAGTTTGCTTATGTGTTTACTGTATTTACCTACTCTTGCTCCAGTGGGCATCGCTTTAGAAAGGTATCTCCAGCCAAAAACTTGAACTCTAGGAATTAAAGTTTTGTCTTTCCAAACCTCCTTGAGAATCTTTTTGTTTCCATCTGTACCTGTCTTGGTTTGGGTTCTCCTTGTTCCTGTAATTTTTTTAGACAAGCCCAATAAGCACTTTTCGCATTGCACTTACCAGAGGGAGTAAGTTTCCAACACAGCACATATTTTTCCTGGGAGTTGATGATGGATGTGTTCTTGATATTATCTGCTAAAGGTTGCTGAAACAGGGAGTCAATAAGAGTGTTATTCCAAGCCTGCTGGTTAGTTAGCCACAAATCTTTTACTTGAGCAGGATATATATAATTGTCATGTTGTGTTATAAGAGAATCATAGATGTGAGTTCAGCCTGTACACCAAGGGGAGCTCCAAATTGAAATATTACCTTGAGTGATTTGATAAAAGCAATGGGTTTTAAGGATAGGCAAAATTTTAATAATGGATGCCCAGAAAGCAGATTTTGGAGCATTGGGATTTGGGAACCAAATGGATGAACTTGGAAAATATTTGGACTTTAAAATTGCATTGATGAAATCACAAGGTTGTTCTGCAATTCTCCAAGCAGCCATCAGAATGAGACCCTGATTAATAGCTTGAAGATTTCGGATTCCTAAACCAACATCTTTTTTTGAAGAACAAATGTCTTTCCAAGCTTTGAGACACATAGTTTTAGAACTAGTTTCTTCTCTAACTCCCGTCCACCAGAAAGTTCTTATGATGGCAGTAAGTTTGGCTATGAATTTTTTTGTAAGAATAATATTGGACATGTAATACACAGGGATAGAGGAGAACACAGATTTAATAAGCTCAAGACGGGCAGCATGAGAAAGTTTATCAGCCTTATAAGTAGAAAGTTTCGATTTGAATTTATCAATGATAAAGTTGTAAGCCTCATTTCTATTTCTACCAGGCATAACCAGAAGATGACCAAGATGAACAAAGTTGCTATCAATATTTGGAACCGGAAAGATTTGTTTAATTGTTTGGCGCACCTCGTCATTTACATTCCTGCTGAAAATGATACCTGATTTATTCCAGTTTGGAATTTGTCCTGAACGGTTGCAGAATTCTTGAATGATGTTTTTCAATTTTGACGCCTCTTGAATAGTAGTCTGTCCACAAACCAGAAGATCATCTGCAAAAAGGAGTGAGTGGATTGGGGGATAGTTTGGTCCCAACATTATTCCTGCAAAATTATTATTTGACATGGCCTCCTGTAAAGCAATGGAAAGCTCATTTATAGAAGTAACAAAGACATAAGGAGATAGGGAACATCCTTGTCTAATACCTCTTTGACTTTTAAATTTAGCATACGGCTGACCATTGATAATGATAGAAAAACTAGGAGAAGAAACACAAGAGTAAACAAGATTTATAAAATGTTTGTGCAAACCTTTTCTAGTAAGCGCAGCAACTATAAAATCCCATTCTAATCTGTCAAAGGCTTTGGCCAAGTCAATTTTGAGCATGAACGCATTATTCTTCCAGGAAGAGAGGCCAAAAGAATGAGTGATTTCTTGAGCAATTATGATGTTATTGCTAATACGTCTCCCTTCAATGACGGCTTGTTGTGAATGGTGAATATAATCAGGGAGGTGGGGTTTAAGCCTGTTCGCAATGCATTTAGCAATTATTTTATAGATAACATTGCACAGGCTAATGGGTCTATAGTCGGCAGGAATTAAAGGAACCATTTTTTCAGAATGAGAGCTATATGTGTGTCATTGATATGAGACGGCATCATACCTGTATGAAAGAAATTCCTCTCCAGGTGTATCACGTCTTTTCCAATCCAGTCCCGGGTAGCAATGTAAAACTCTACATTAAACCCATCTAGTCCCGGAGAGGCATTCCTTCTCATTTCTTTGAGAGTATCTAGCACCTCCTTTCCATCTGGTATTGAGTAAGTATAATCACCGGAATTTTGTGGCATTTGAGTATTCATGAAGGGCCTGCCAGTGTTAACATTTGTAGATGCAAAGATAGATCTAAAATAATTCACAAAGGTGTTACTAATCTTATCAGGCATATGTTGAAGGATGTCATTCTCATCTTTTATAGCAGCAATAGTATTCCTTTTTCTTCTTTTTATAATGGCCTTATGGAAATACGCGGTGTTTCTATGCCCATCTTTTATCCAATGTTTTTTAGCTCTTTGCATATAGGAATCAGTAAGCTTTGTCAAAGTTTGCTCATACCTTGTGGCTAGAGAAATCTCCTTACCATGGTCCTGTTGATCAATCGGTTGCATCTGGATTTGCTTGATTTGATATTCAATTGAATTCAACTCCTGTTGCAAATGTTTCTTTTTTCTACACCAGATTTTGAGTTGACCTGAAAGATGGTTAGTTCTATTTGAAAAGGATTTGTTTTTGGAGCTATTCGAAGCATTTCTAGCATAGGTGTTGAAATCATTTTCTTTAAGCCACCAATTCTCAAACTTGAAAGACTTTTGTATTTGTCTTACCTTTCCTTCAGTGGACATAAGGATGGCCGCGTGATCACTAATATTATGGAAGATAGGCATATTATACACATTATGATGAGGGCTAAGCCCAAGGGTGTGCCCGATCTTCACGGATTTGGGTGGAATTCGTGGGGGGGTGGAAGAACACGAAGAACACGAAGGGGAATCGGGGGATACAAACTCACACACACACACACAAATCGGTTTGTCCTCATTGGCCCGAACCACCAACTCGATAGAGGTTGCAGGAAAAGACCTTCCGGTAGAAGTCTCGCAAAGAGATCGACGAATCAAACCCGAGAGATCTAGAAGGGTGAAAAGATCAAAGGAAGGTAGAAGTGCAAGCAAAATACCCAAAGGTAGAAGTGCAAGCAAAAGACCAACGATTGATAGAAGTCACCAAAGAGATCACAAGGTTTCGACAAGGAGATCGAGTGATACAAGATCTAGGATCTATGGTAGGGTTTCCCTCATGGGGTAAGAGCAAAGCTCGAGTTCTTCTTGGTTCTAATCTAACCCTAATTGGTGGCTGGAGAAAGCTTATATATAGTCCAGATCTGGGGAAGGGTAACTTAGTCATTTGCGAAAAGTACACAACCACAGGATTTAAACAAACGGTCCAGATGTAGTTGACTTTGAGGGGCCGGCAGTGCCGGTGGTTCTCGGGCGGCAGTGCCGGCCTGGGACTGATCTGGGCGTCGAAGGCGTCAGGCCGGCAGTTCCGGGGTGCTCCGACCGGTAGTGCCGGGCTGTTTCGGCCGGCAGTGCCGGGGTGCTCTAGGCGGCAGTGCCGGCCCTGGGTTGTCTCCTCCGTTAGCAGTGGTCCTTCCTCTTCTCCCGTGAATCATGGAGCTTCTTCTTCTTCAGTTCCTTGGTGAGCTTTGTACATGATGACACATATAGCATTTCATGAGGTAGCATTCCATCCAAAGAGGTGTTCAATGTATATGTGGAAAGGAGCGAATTTACCTCTTGGAGTATGGCTTTGGCCCGAGCTCGTGTCATTGGGCCACGAGGAGGGCTCGTCGGTCTTGAGGAGGCGGTGTCCAAAGGCCACCCCGTATCACATTAGAGACAGGAAATTTTTTGCACCATTCGGAATTCACAAGACATCTATCAAGGTGCTCATAAATGGGTTTAGAGGAGAATCTCTTGTTAGTCCAAGTATAAGCAGGTCCACTAAAACCCAAGTCAAAAAGACCACAGTTTTTGATGACATTGCGGAAAGCATACATGCGGTTGAAATTAATATTCGAGGAGTTTTTATCATGTCATACAACAGTTCATTAAGATCACCCATACAAAGCATAGGCAATTTGCAATTGTCGCACACAAAAGCAGCTACTTGTTTCCAGATTACATTAGTGTGATGGTGGTAAGGATCACCATATATACACACAAGGCCAAAATGTTGATTACTAGATACAATAGTAGCAGTTGCTAAGATAACATGGAAATTAGTAATGTGAACTTGTAAGTCCACTAGAAATAGTTACATGCAATTGGCACGCCTCATGGGGAAAACTTACTATTTTGTAATAATTTTCATGTTGTTTAGAGGCTGCACTTTTGTCCTAGTTCTGTAGATGTTGTCATTGGGTGCTCTGGGCGGCAGTGCCGGCCCTGGGCTGTCTCCTCTGTTAGCAGTGGTCCTTCCTCTTTTCCCGTGAACCATGGAGCTTCTTCTTCTTCAGTTCCTTGGTGAGCTTTGTACCTGATGACATATATAGCATTTGCATGAGGTAGCATTCCATCCAAAGAGGTGTTCAATGTATATGTGGAAAGGAGCGAATTCACCTCTTAGTGTATGGCTTTGGCCCGAGCTCGTGTCATTGGGCCACGAGGAGGGCTCGTCGGTCTTGAGGAGGTGGTGTCCAAAGGCCACCCCGTATCATCTCCCCCCTTGCGAGAGAGTCGTCCTCGACTCTATGATGTCCTCATCGCCATGATAGGGTGAGAGGTCGGACACATTGAATGTGTTGCTCACCAAGTACTTGGATGTTGGTATGTCGATGATGTAGGCATTGTTGTTGATGCGCTTGAGGACCTTGAAGGGACCATCGCTTCGGGGCTTGAGCTTGGAGTTTCGTTCTTGAGGAAAGCGGTCTTTGTGAAGGTGTATCCACACTAGGTCTCCTTCATTGAAGATCCTTTCCTTCTTCTTCATGTTGAGTCTAGTGGCTTGACGAAGGACTTGTTGTTCGATTGTGGCCCTTGTATCTTCATGTAGCTTCTTCATGTATTGTGCTCGCTTGTCGATGTTCATGTTTACTTGCTCATGTAGCGGAAGAGGAAGTAGGTCGATCGCCGTAGGTGGTTCAAACCCATATACGACCATGAAGAGACTTCTCATTGTTGTAGAGTGCTTGGCGCGGTTGTAGGCAAACTCCGCATGCGGGATGCAATCTTCCCATGCTTTCAAATTATTTTTGACAAGTACTCGTAGTAGTGTGGAGAGGCTTCGGCTCACCACTTTGGTTTGCCCATCGGTTTGGGGTGCGAGGATGATGAGAACAAAAGCTTGACGTTGAACTTGGCCATGAGTGTCTTCCAGAGGTAGCTCATGAATTTGACATCTCAGTCCGAGACAATGCTTCTTGGTACACCGTGGAGTCTCACAATTTCCCTAAAAAACAAGGAGGCAATATGTGAAGCATCATCCGTTCGGGAGCATGGTATAAAATGAGCCATTTTAGAGAATCTATCAACCACCACAAAAGCTGATTCATGGCCATGTTTAGTTCGAGGTAATCCTAGTACAATGTTGTAAGCATGTTGTGCACCATCGACAAAGGTGTTCCACGTCGCGGTACATTCTTGGCCAATAGTAGTGAGTTGAAAGCATTGCATACATCTTCTCTCGTCCAAAGTGTCCCATAAGACCACCACTATGCGATTCTTGTAAGAGCAAAAGGCGAAGCGAAGACATGGGAATACAAAGTTGTTGCCCTTGAACAAGAATCCTTGGTGCAAATAGAAATCATCGATGCCCTTTTCATTAGAACACTTTGCAAAAATTGGGCCAAAGAAGGTATCGGAGGCATATAGATCTTTGATTTCATCAAGACCCAAAACATGAAAATCCTAGCGTGTGAGTAAAAGGGTGAGCTTGCGGGAAAGAGCATCCGCAACTACATTGTCCTTGCCCTTCTTGTATTTGATTACATATGGAAAGAAATCAATGAACTCAACCCATTTTGCATGTCGTTTGTTCAAATTGTGTTGATTTTTCATGTACTTCAAAGACTCATGGTCGGAGTGAATAATAAACTCTTTTGGCCAAAGATAATGTTTCCAAACTTCAAGAACTCGAATTAAAGCATAAAGTTCCTTGTCATAAATGGGATAGTTGAGGCGTGCGCCATCCAACTTCTCACTATGATATGCGACGGGTTTCCCATCTTGCATAAGGACACCACCAATTCCAAGTCCACTCGCATCACATTCTATCTCAAAAGTTTTAGCAAAATCGGGAAGAGCGAGAAGTGGTGCCTCGCTGAGTTTCTTTTTCAATTCATCAAAAGCATTTTGTTGTGATCTGCCCCAAACAAACGGAACATTCTTTTTTGTAAGCTCATTTAAAGGGCAATCAATGGTGCTAAAATCTTTCACGAAACATCAATAGAAACCGGCAAGTCCATGGAAACTTCGAACTTGACCAACGTTCGTAGGAGTGGGCCAATTGTGGATAGCCAAAACCTTCGAAGTGTCTACTTCAATGCCATTGGCGGAAACAAAAAACCCAAGAAAAACCAACTTGTTTTGTGCAAAGGTGCACTTGGGAAGATTTGCAAAGAGCTTTTCGCGGCGCAAGATGCATAAGACTTCTCTCACATGTTGCACATGGTCCTCGAGATTTTTGCTATAAATGAGAATATCTTCGAAATAGACAACCACACTCTTGCCAATGAGAGGTCTCAAGATATGGTTCATAAGGCGCATAAAAGTTGATGGAGCATTTGAAAGACCAAATGGCATGACTAGCCATTCATAGAGACCAAGTTTGGTCTTGAATGCCGTCTTCCATTCATCACCAATTGCCATGCGGATTTGGTGGTAGCCACTACGCAAATCTATCTTAGAGAAAATCGTGGCACCACTCAATTCATCAAGCATGTCATCTAAACGCGGAATGGGATGGCGGTATCGAACGGTAATGGCATTGATGGGGCAACAATCCATACACATTCTTTGCGACTCATCCGGTTTAGGAACGAGAATGACCGGAACCACACAAGGGATTAAGATTTCACATACATACCCTTTTTCGAGGAGGTCTTGTATTTGGCGTTGAATCTCCTTTGTGTCTTCGGGGTTGGTGCGGTAGGCGGCGCGGTTTGGTAGAGGGGCGCCGGGTATGAGGTTGATGCGGTGCTCGATTCCTCTAAGCGGTGGTAGCCCATGAGGGAGCTCGTCGGGGAAGACATCTTGAAATTCCTTCAAAAGAGACAACAAAGATGAAGGAAGTGTTGTTAAGTTGTTAGTCTCCAAGGGTGGCCCCTTGCAAATGAGCACGTAGTGCAATTTGGTGGACGGGTTGTGGTGCACTTCTCTCATCTCACTCTTAGTGGCTATGAGGACATTATTCATCTCACTCACATATGGCTTGTGGCGCTCACTCTCTTTTTGGTGGGTCACTCTCTCACCTTTCATCTCACTAGGGATAGTAGCTTCCATTGCCCTTGCTAAAGCCTTTGCATTGTCCGCAATTACTTGGCTAGGAGTCATTGGGCGTAGGATGAAGGACTTGCCGTCGGCCTTGAAGCTATAGGCATTTGTGTAACCATCATGGTTTGCTCTCTTGTCATATTGCCAAGGGCGACCAAGTAGCATGTGGCATACCGTCATAGGCACGACATCACAATCAACGGTGTCTTCATAGGCGCCGATCTTGAAGGATATTGTGACGGTGTGTTGTATCTTCACATTTCCATTGTCACTTAGCCATTGCACATGGTAAGGATGGGGGTGTTTCCGGAGCGGGATGTCGAGCTTGGAGCATAGTTCGGTGCTTGCAAGGTTGTGGCAACTACCTCCATCGATGATAACCTTTATTGACTTGCCATTGATTCCGGCTCTTTTTTGGAAGATATTGCATCTTTGGTCTTCATTGGGGAGTGCATGGGTTGTCAACACTTTGGTCACCACAAGTGATGGGCTTGCATCATGCACACATAGGATTTGCTCTTGGTCTTCCAAGTCATCATCTTGATGATTGGTTGCGGCTTGTACTAAGGCTTCATATTCTCCTTCACTCAAGTACTCCACATCTCCATCATCTCGAGTTATCATAACTCTTGTGCTCTTGCATTCAAAGGATTTATGTCCTTGTGCACCACACTTGAAGCAAGTGATGTTACTAGATCCTGTGGAAGCTTTGGAGGACATAGTTGATTGCTCCGGCTTAAAGCTTGTTGTCTTGATGTCACATCTTGTTTGCTTGGGAGGATCCTTGGAAGCAATAGCACTTGTATTTTTGATGCTTGAAGAGGAATTTGTTGCATTTCTTGCGGCGAAGAAGTTCTTGGACTTTGCACTTGCTAAGTCTTCTCGCACTTGGCGCTCGACCCTTGTAGCTTGATGAAGTAACTCAACTATGTTGGTGTTCGGCAAGAATTCCACTATCCTCTTGACGGGAATGTTCAATCCATTCAAGAATCTTGCCATAGTTTTCTCTTCACGCTCATCCACATTGGCACTCATCATGGTCATGTGCATCTCCTTGTAATACTCCTCAACGGACTTGAAGCTTTGATTGAGTTGAGTGAGCTTGTTGAAGAGGTCACGTTTGTGGTGTGTGGGCACAAAGCGTTTGTGCATGATGTCTACGGGAGCTTCTATTCTTGTAGACAGTGTTGGGCCTCCAAGAGCAGAGGTTTGTAGAACAGCAGCAAGTTTCCCTTAAGTGGATCGCCCAAGGTTTATCGAACTCAGGGAGGAAGAGGTCAAAGATATCCCTCTCATGCAACCACTGCAACCACAAAGCAAGAAGTCTCTTGTGTCCCCAACACACCTAATAGGTGCACTAGTTCGGCGAAGAGATAGTGAAATACGAGGTGGTATAAATAAGCAGTAGCAACGGCACCGGAAAAGTGCTTTGCCCGGGACGAGTAAACAAGCGTGTAGTAATGCGACGGTAGTAACGCAGTAAAACGAGTAAACAAGCAGCGATAGCGATATTTAGGAACAAGGCCTAGGGATTAGACTTTCACTAGTGGACACTCTCAACTTTGATCACATAACAGAATAGATAAATGCATACTCTACACTCTTGTTGGATGATGAACACATTGCGTAGGATTACACGAACCCTCAATGCCGGAGTTAACAAGCTCTACAATAATGCTCATATTTTAGTAACCTTTAGTGTAAGATAGATCAAAAGACTAAACCAAGTACTAGCATAGCATGCACACTTGTCACCTTCATGCATATGTAGGAGGAATAGATCACATCAATATTATCATAGCAATAGTTAACTTCGCAATCTACAAGAGATCATGATCATAGCATAAACCAAGTACTAACACGGTGCACACACTTGTCACCTTTGCACACGTGCGGGAGGAATAAAACTACTTTAATAACATTGCTAGAGTAGCACATAGATAAATTGTGATACAAACACATTGCAATCATAAAGAGATATAAATAAGCACCTCACTATGCCATTCAACGGTGAATAAGTATTACGTGAAATATAGCCTAAGAGACCCACACGGTGCACACACTGTCACCTTTACACACGTGGGACAAGGAGTCTCCGGAGATCACATAGGTAAAACTCACTTGACTAGCATAATGACATCTAGATTACAAGCATCATCATATGAATCTCAATCATGTAAGGCAGCTCATGAGATTATTGTATTGAAGTACATAGAGAGAGATGAACCACATAGCTACCGGTACATCCCCGAGCCTCGATGGAGAACTACTCCCTCCTCATGGGAGCGGCGGCGGTGATGAAGATGGCGGTGGAGATGGCAGCGGTGTCGATGGAGAAGCCTTCGGGGGCACTTCCCCGCTCCGGCGGGGTGCCGGAACGAGACTCCTGTCCCCCGGATCTTGGCTTCGCGATGGCGGCGGCTGCGGAAGGTTTTCCGTATCGTGGTTTTTCGCATCGGGGGTTTCGCGACGGAGGCTTTAAGTAGGCGGAAGGGCAGAGTCGGGGGCCAGACGAGAGGCCCACACTATAGGTCGGCGCGGCCAGGGCTTGGGCCGCGCCGCCCTATAGTTTGGCCACCTCGTGGCCCCACTTCGTGTGTTCTTCGGTCTTCTAGAAGCTCCGTGGAAAAATAGGGCCCTGGGTCTTCGTTTCGTCCAATTCGAGAATATTTCGTTACTAGGATTTCGAAACCAAAAACAGCAGAAAACGAGAGCTGGCACTTCGGCATCTTGTTAATAGGTTAGTTCCGAGAAAATGCACGAATATGACATAAAGTGTGCATAAAACATGTAGGTATCATCAATAATATGGCATAGAACATAAGAAATTATCGATACGTCGGAGACGTATCAAGCATCCCCAAGCTTAGTTCCGCTCGTCCCGAGCGAGTAAAACGATAACAAAGATAATTTCGAAGTGATATGCCATCATAACCTTGATCACACTATTTGTAAACATATGTAGTGGATGCAGCGATCAAAACAATGGTAATGACATGAGTAAACAAGTGAATCATATAGCAAAGACTTTTCATGAATAGTACTTCAAGACAAGTATTAATAAGTCTTGCATAAGAGTTAACTCATAAAGCAATAAATCAAAGTAAAGGTATTGAAGCAACACAAAGGAAGATTAAGTTTCAGCGGTTGCTTTCAACTTGTAACATGTATATCTCATGGATAATTGTCAACATAGAGTAATATAACAAGTACAATATGCAAGTATATAGGAATCAATGCACAGTTCACACAAGTGTTTGCTTCTTGAGGTGGAGAGAAATAGGTGAGCTGACTCAACATAAAAGTAAAGAGAATGGTCCTTCAAAGAGGAAAGCATCGATTGCTATATTTGTGCTAGAGCTTTTATTTTGAAAACATGAAACAATTTTGTCAACGGTAGTAATAAAGCATATGAGTTATGTACATTATATCTTACAAGTTGCAAGTCTCATGCATAGTATACTAATAGTGCCCGCACCTTGTCCTAATTAACTTGGACTACCGGATCTTTGCAATGCACATGTTTTGACCAAGTGTCACAATGGGGTACCTCCATGCCGCTGTACAAAGGTCTAAGGAGAAAGCTCGCATTTTGGATTTCTCGCTTTTGATTATTCTCAACTTAGACATCCATACCAGGGACAACATGGACAACGGATAATGGACTCCTCTTTAATGCATAAGCATGTGGCAACAATTATTATTCTCATATGAGATTGAGGATATATGTCCAAAGCTGAAACTTCCACCATGAATCATGGCTTTAGTTAGCGGCCCAAAGTTCTTCTCTAACAATATGCATGCTCCAACCATGAAGGTGGTAGATCTCTCTTGCTTCGAGACAAGACGGACATGCATAGCAACTCACATGATATCCAACAAAGAATAGTTGATGGCGTCCCCGAAACATGGTTATCGCTCAACAAGCAACTTAATAAGAGATAAAGTGCATAAGTACATATTCAATACTACAATAGTTTTTAAGCTATTTGTCCCATGAGCTATATATTGCAAAGGTGAATGATGGAATTTTAAAGGTAGCACTCAAGCAATTTACTTTGGAATGGCGGAGAAATACCATGTAGTAGGTAGGTATGGTGGACACAAATGGCATAGTGGTTGGCTCAAGTATTTTAGATGCATGAGAAGTATTCCCTCTCGATACAAGGTTTAGGCTAGCAAGGTTATTTGAAACAAACACAAGAATGAACGGTACAGCAAAACTCACATAAAAGACATATGGTAAACATTATAAGACTCCATACCGTCTTCCTTGTTGTTCAAAACTCAATACTAGATGTTATCTAGACTCTAGAGAAGCCAAATATGCAAACCAAATTAGCAAGCTCTAAGTATTTCTTCATTAATGGGTGCAAAGCATATGATGCAAGAGCTTAAATATGAGCACAACACTTGCCAAGTATCAAATTATCCAAGACATTTTAGAGTTACTACATGTAGCATTTTCCAATTCCAACCATATAAGAATTTAACGAAGAAGAAACTTCGCTATGAATACTATGAGTAGAGCCTAAGGACATATTTATCCATATGCTACAGCGGAGCGTGTCTCTCTCCCATAAAGTGAATGCTAGGATCCATTTTATTCAAACAAAACAAAAAACAAAAACAAACCGACGCTCCAAGCAAAGTGCATAAGATGTGACGGAATAAAAATATAGTTTCGGGGAGGAACCGATAATGTTGTCGATGAAGAAGGGGATGCCTTGGGCATCCCCAAGCTTAGACGCTTGAGTCTTCTTAGAATATGCAGGGGTGAACCACCGGGGCATCCCCAAGCTTAGAGCTTTCACTCTCCTTGATCATAGTATATCATCCTCCTCTCTTGACCCTTGAAAACTTCCTCCACACCAAACTCGAAACAACTCATTAGAGGGTTAGTGCATAATAAAAATTCACATGTTCAGAGGTGACACAATCATTGTTAACACTTCTGGACATTGCATAAAGCTACTGGGACATTAATGGATCAAAGAAATTCATCCAACATAGCAAAAGAGGCAATGCGAAATAAAAGGCAGAATCTGTCAAAACAGAACAGTCCGTAAAGATGGATTTTATTAGGCCACCAGACTTGCTCAAACGAAAATGCTCAAATTGAATGAAAGTTGCGTACATATCTGAGGATCCTGCTCGTAAATTGGCTTAATTTTCCGAGCTACCTACGAGGAGATAGACCCAGATTCGTGACAGCAAAGAAATCTGTAACTGCGCAGTAATCCAAATCTAGTACTTACTTTACTATCAAAGACTTTACTTGGCACAACAAAACATAAAACTAAGATAAGGAGAGGTTGCTACAGTAGTAAACAACTTCCAAGACACAAATATAAAACAAAATACTGTAGCAAAATAACACATGGGTTATCTCCCAAGAAGTTCTTTTCTTTATAGCCATTAAGATGGGCTCGGCAGTTTTAATGATGCACTCGCAAGAGATAGTATTTGAAGCAAAAGAGAGCATCAAGAGGCAAATTCAAAACACATTTAAGTCTAACATGCTTCCTATGCATAGGAATCTTGTAAATAAACAAGTTCATGAAGAGCAAAGTAACAAGCATAGGAAGATAAAACAAGTATAGCTTCAAAAATTTCAGCACATAGAGAGGCATTTTAGTAACATGAAAATTTCTACAACCATATTTTCCTCTCTCATAATAACTTTCAGTAGAAACATGAGCAAACTCAACAATATAACTATCACATAAAGCATTCTTATCATGAGTCTCATGCATAAAATTATTACTCTCCACATAAGCATAATCAATTTTATTAGTAATAGTGGGAGCAAATTCAAAAAAGTAGCTATCATTATTATTCTCATCAAGTGTAGGAGGCATAGTATCATCAAAGAAAATTTTCTCCTCAATGCTTGGGGGACTAAAAATATCATGCTCATCAAAACCAGCTTCCCCAAGCTTAGAATTTTCCATATAATTATCAACAATGGTGTTCAAAGCGTTCATACTAATATTACTACCGGCATGCAAATAAGATTTCATAGGTTTTTTAATTTTCGCATCAAACAATCCATGTTTTAAATCAGGAAATAGAATAAGAAGCTCACTCTTGTACATTATGCCAAACTACAAGAATAGAAGCTCCGCGTAGACATCAAGCACTTTTCTGGCGCCGTTGTCGGGGAGGAAAGGTAAAAAGGCACTCATACTCCG
>NC_061514.1:84334097-84348888 GCF_022539505.1 Lolium rigidum | reverse complement strand
AAAATGCTCAAATTGAATGAAAGTTGCGTACATATCTGAGGATCCTGCTCGTAAATTGGCTTAATTTTCTGAGCTACCTACAGGGAGATAGACCCAGATTCGTGACAGCAAAGAAATCTGTAATCGCTGCAGTAATCCAAATCTAGTACTTACTTTACTATCAAAGACTTTACTTGGCACAACAAAACATAAAACTAAGATAAGGAGAGGTTGCTACAGTAGTAAACAACTTCCAAGACACAAATATAAAACAAAATACTGTAGCAAAATAACACATGGGTTATCTCCCAAGAAGTTCTTTTCTTTATAGCCATTAAGATGGGCTCAGCGAGTTTTAATGATGCACTCGCAAGAGATAGTATTTGAAGCAAAAGAGAGCATCAAGAGGCAAATTCAAAACACATTTAAGTCTAACATGCTTCCTATGCATAGGAATCTTGTAAATAAACAAGTTCATGAAGAGCAAAGTAACAAGCATAGGAAGATAAAACAAGTATAGCTTCAAAAATTTCAGCACATAGAGAGGCATTTTAGTAACATGAAAATTTCTACAACCATATTTTCCTCTCTCATAATAACTTTCAGTAGAAACATGAGCAAACTCAACAATATAACTATCACATAAAGCATTCTTATCATGAGTCTCATGCATAAAATTATTACTCTCCACATAAGCATAATCAATTTTATTAGTAATAGTGGGAGCAAATTCAAAAAAGTAGCTATCATTATTATTCTCATCAAGTGTAGGAGGCATAGTATCATCAAAGAAAATTTTCTCCTCAATGCTTGGGGGACTAAAAATATCATGCTCATCAAAACCAGCTTCCCCAAGCTTAGAATTTTCCATATAATTATCAACAATGGTGTTCAAAGCGTTCATACTAATATTACTACCAGCATGCAAATAAGATTTCATAGGTTTTTTAATTTTCGCATCAAACAATCCATGTTTTAAATCAGGAAATAGAATAAGAAGCTCACTCTTGTACATTATGCCAAACTACAAGAATAGAAGCTCCCGTAGACATCAAGCACTTTTCTGGCGCCGTTGCCGGGGAGGAAAGGTAAAAAGGCACTCATACTCCGGTTCCAGGTAACAGTACTTTTCTGGCGCCATTGTGTTTGTGCTCGAAGCTATTTCCTTTAGATCCTGCAATTGCATCTTTTTGTTTCTTGTTTACACTAGACAGTGTTGGGCCTCCAAGAGCAGAGGTTTGTAGAACAGCAGCAAGTTTCCCTTAAGTGGATCACCCAAGGTTTATCGAACTCAGGGAGGAAGAGGTCAAAGATATCCCTCTCATGCAACCCTGCAACCACAAAGCAAGAAGTCTCTTGTGTCCCCAACACACCTAATAGGTGCACTAGTTCGGCGAAGAGATAGTGAAATACAGGTGGTATAAATAAGCGAGTAGCAACGGCACCGAGAAAAGTGCTTTGCCCGGGACGATAAACAAGCGGTAGTAATGCAGCGAGTAGTAACGCAGTAAAACGAGTAAACAAGCAGCGATAGCGATATTTAGGAACAAGGCCTAGGGATTAGACTTTCACTAGTGGACACTCTCAACTTTGATCACATAACAGAATAGATAAATGCATACTCTACACTCTTGTTGGATGATGAACACATTGCGTAGGATTACACGAACCCTCAATGCCGGAGTTAACAAGCTCCACAATAATGCTCATATTTTAGTAACCTTTAGTGTAAGATAGATCAAAAGACTAAACCAAGTACTAGCATAGCATGCACACTTGTCACCTTCATGCATATGTAGGAGGAATAGATCACATCAATATTATCATAGCAATAGTTAACTTCGCAATCTACAAGAGATCATGATCATAGCATAAACCAAGTACTAACACGGTGCACACACTTGTCACCTTTGCACACGTGCGGGAGGAATAAAACTACTTTAATAACATTGCTAGAGTAGCACATAGATAAATTGTGATACAAACACATTGCAATCATAAAGAGATATAAATAAGCACCTCACTATGCCATTCAACGAGTGAATAAGTATTACGTGAAATATAGCCTAAGAGACCCACACGGTGCACACACTGTCACCTTTACACACGTGGGACAAGGAGTCTCCGGAGATCACATAGGTAAAACTCACTTGACTAGCATAATGACATCTAGATTACAAGCATCATCATATGAATCTCAATCATGTAAGGAAGCTCATGAGATTATTGTATTGAAGTACATAGGAGAGAGATGAACCACATAGCTACCGATACAGCCCCGAGCCTCGATGGAGAACTACTCCCTCCTCATGGGAGCAGCAGCGGTGATGAAGATGGCGGTGGAGATGGCAGCGGTGTCGATGGAGAAGCCTTCCGGGGGCACTTCCCCGCTCCGGCGGGGTGCGGGAACGAGAGACTCAGTCCCCCAGATCTTGGCTTCGCGATGGCGGCGGCTCTGGAAGGTTTTCCGTATCGTGGTTTTTTTCGCATCAGGGGTTTCGCGACGGAGGCTTTAAGTAGGCGGAAGGGCAGAGTCGGGGGCCAGACGAGGGGCCCACACTATAGGTCGGCGCGGCCAGGGCTTGGGCCGCGCCGCCCTATAGTTTGGCCACCTCGTGGCCCCACTTCGTGTGTTCTTCGGTCTTCTGGAAGCTCCGTGGAAAAATAGGGCCCTGGGTCTTCGTTTCGTCCAATTCCGAGAATATTTCGTTACTAGGATTTCTGAAACCAAAAACAGCGAGAAAACGAGAACTGGCACTTCGGCATCTTGTTAATAGGTTAGTTCCAGAAAATGCACGAATATGACATAAAGTGTGCATAAAACATGTAGGTATCATCAATAATATGGCATAGAACATAAGAAATTATCGATACGTCGGAGACGTATCAGTGCATGACTTCTTGCATTTCTTCCCATGTGTCAATGGGCTCTAAGTCTTCTTTCTCCTACTTCTTGTTTACTTCTTCCCACCAAACATTTGCATATCCCTCAAACTCAAGTGATGCCATGGCCACCTTATTTTCTTCGGAGAAGTTGTGTATGCGGAAGATCTTGTCAACCTTGAGTATCCAAGACAAGTATGCATCGGGGTCTTCCTCTCCTTGGAACTTGGGAATGGTGAACTTTAGCTTCCCAAAGATTTCTTCCTCATTATGGTCATTGCGTCTAGGAGGTGGTCTTTCTTCACCAAGGTCTTGACGTTGGTGAGGTTGAGGTTGTGGACCTTGAGCATCTCGATTGTTGTTTCTATTTTGTTCACGAGGAGGTGGTCTTCCATGACCGTGATCTTGATCATCATTGTTGCGGCGGTGTTGAGGCATCACACTTTCTTCACTTGATGCTTGGTGATGACTTGATTCCTCATTTCTCTCCCGAAGAGGTGGTCTTCTACCATGAGGTCGATCATCATGATGGCGGCGATTATCTTGACCTTGAGGGCGTGGTGCCCCATTACGTTGAGGTTGAACAACATTGATGATTTGGCGCTCTTGTTGCGCGTGCCTTTGTTCCTCTTCATTAAGACGTTATCTTCGAGCTTGAGCTTCTTGTGCTTGTCGTTGTCGTTCTTGGTCTTCAAGTGCTTGTTGTTCATTGCGGATGCGTTCTTGTTCCCTTGCACGAACTAGATCTTGATCATGTCGTAGGCGTTCTTGCTCTTGTTGGAATTGAGCACGGAGAGTCTCTTGTTGAAGGCGCTCTTCTTCAAGGCGTTGACGTTCTTGGACAAGTCGAAGCCGTGCTTGCTCCGCTTCTTGAGCTTGATGTTGAAGCACTTGATCATCCACATTATGGTGGCGTGGGTCTTCATTGGAATCATGATGAGACGGTGTAGGAGCTCGTGACCTTGAACTTTGAGAGCACGAAGACCTTGCGTGGTGTCTCCTATTGTCTTGCCGGTTGAATGTTTGAAGGATATTGTCCAACGCCGTCTTCATCTCTCTTGTTTCTGTTATCACTAGAATTCAACCAAGTCTGGAGATGTGCTGTGACCGAAGATGGGCTTAGAAGACATGTGTATTGAAGTGTCTCTGAACCGGCCTTGCGCGAGGAAATGGGCTAGATTGCCCGTGTATCTGTAAATTATAGTAGGTTACGTGTCGGTTAGAATTAAGAGATAGAGTTTAGCTCGTACACGATTGGGTTTATTCCCAAGTTAGATAGTCTACGGACTATAAATATGTATCTAGGGTTATTGAGAAAGGAGGACGATCACGTTCACAACAAATCAATCTAGGCGCATCGCCACCCCTTGTTTCGAGGTTTTCTCCCGGGTAAGCAACATGATGCCTAGATCGCATCTTGCGATCTAGGCAGTATCAGTTTATTCGTTGTTGGTGTTGCTCGTGCTGAAGCCTTTTTGATGGCGAGCAACACCCTTATCTTAGGTGTTTTGGGGTTGATGACAATGCTTTCACGATGTACTTGTTTATCTATGCTACCCCTTGATATCTAGCTGCCCTTACACCTATTTTAGGTGTAAGGGCAGCATCTTGCTTGATTCGTTATTTAGTAGATCTAATCTGTTATAGTTGCTCCTTGTTCTTCAAGGATTGGTTTGATATCCGTATGGTTAGGCCTTGTAAAC
This sequence comes from Lolium rigidum, assembly GCF_022539505.1. NCBI lineage: Eukaryota > Viridiplantae > Streptophyta > Magnoliopsida > Poales > Poaceae > Lolium > Lolium rigidum. Next base: position 84,344,323 of record NC_061514.1, on the reverse strand, counting down.
GGGTTGAAGGATCCGGTAGTGCGTAAGGTGTGGTTTATTAAGCTCTAGAGGGATTGTTCCGGGGATCAACTTCACGTTGGTTTTTAGGCCTCTTTAGGTTTGGTTTTCCATCATCTTACGTATCTGCTAGGCTCAATTACGCATAGGATGTTCCGATTATACGGTGAAAACCCTAGACTATCGTAGATTAGTTTAGCTTGATATTGATAAAGCATGATCCCCATGTCCTTATAAACCTAACATGAACCATGGGGCAATCGGCTCTTGGAGCCGATCCACAGAACAACTTAAGAGCCGATCGGGGCTCGTATTTAATGTTTACGTGTTTGCCTTGCGAGGAAACTAGTCGAAGCAATCCATCACCTTCCCGACCAGGTATAGGTCGGGTGGCACGCCCTCGTAAGCACCAGGACGTGTGCCAGAAGGCATTGCGGGCCGTCGCCCGAGGGACCAGGGTCAACCGCAATCCTGGGAGCCTCCCGGCTCTACTGTGTTGCCCGTCGCTGCTCGCCGGTGGGTTTCTGACCGCAACACATTCTGGCACGCCCGGTGGGACCTTCTGCAACAACAACAACATCGACATCTGCAGCAACCATGTCAAAAGCTGCGGATGAGGTGGTTGGCGAACCAGTCACGTACGCAGATCTGCCGGAAGAGCAAAAGAAGAAGTATGATGAGATGAAAGCCATCTTGGAAGCCGATCTCATCGGCTCCTTTGTGAGGACCCGTTCACATGGCGTAAGGTGGAAGGGGTTCTCGCCTGAAGGTGTTCTTGACGGAGTGGACCTGTCTACCCCTTCGGAGGAACGTACCGAGCTGCGCGCCAGGAAATCAATTACATGGCGGCTCATTCTCTACACCGCTATTCGAAAGCCTGGTGAATACTCTCGAGCGCGTCGCGGTCCGTGTGGTGCAGGAAATCATGAAGCATCAGTACTCCCCGTCAGGACCTACCCTAGGGACTCACCAGGGAGAGGTACCGCTCCAGATCAGACCGCCGCTACCATTCGCGCTTGCAGCGCCAGAGCCGCCGGGTTCACCGGCGTACGTTGTCTATAAGGTTGGAGGCGATCCTAGCGATTGCCAGTTCCTATATGAGCCGCCTAAGGAGATCCCACATGGATACGTGTGCACATATGTGCCGGACTGCAATGCCTTGGCACGAACAAACCAAATTGCACCAACAGGGATTTCTGGAGCAGACGCTGACAAACAAGCATGGCTAGCTAAATATGCTACGGGAACGAGTCATGAGGGTTCGGTCCCTACAGCTAATACCATGGAGCAGATCAGCACCATCTTGAGAGACCAGTTCGGCATCTTGCCGAAGAGGAAAACAATCGGCTATTCCAAGCCGTACCCTGACGAGTATGACCTGATCCCGCTGCCACCCAAGTATCGGCTCCCTGAATTCTCAAAATTCAATGGAGCAGAAGGATCTAGCTCAATAGAGCACGTAAGCCGATATTTGGCGCAGCTGGGCATGATTTCAGCGTCAGACCAGTTACGTGTGAGGTTTTTCGCACAATCTCTTACGGGATCAGCCTTTGGATGGTACACGTCGTTGCCACCAAACTCAGTCCGGACGTGGAAGAAAATGGAGGAGCAGTTTCACGTGCAATATCACTCAGAAGCTACCGAGGCCAGCATTGCCGATCTAACACAGGTGCGGCAGAAGCGAGGAGAAACAGTATCTGAATACATCCAACGTTTCAGGACTGTCAGGAACCGATGTTTTTCGGTTCGTTTATCTGAGAAGGAAGCAATCGAGCTGGCGATGCTTGGACCACGCAACGCCGATCAAGGATCCGACTTCCCAAGCGAGTACGGTTCATTGTCGCACATGGTGCAGAAACTCACATCGTATGAGCAGCGGCACCCTGAATTGTACCAAGACAAGTTCAAGCGTCCGATAGGCCTGGTTGAGATGGAAGAAGCTGAAGATCCTGCACCAGACCTAGAGGTGGCTGTAGCTGAATGGGCTCGGGGGGCAAACCCCGTGTCTTGTAAATGGGTAAAACCACAAGGGCCTGCAAGAGGGTTTGACTTCGATTTGAGCAAAGCTGAGCAGATTTTCAATCTATTGCTTAAGGAGAAACAGCTGAAGTTACCCGAAGGCCATAAAATCCCTACAACACAGGAATTGAACGAGAGGCCGTACTGCAAATGGCATCATTCATTCACCCATACCACCAATGACTGCAAGGTGTTTCGTCAACAGATACAAATGGCGATAGAACAAGGCCGATTGCTCTTCGGACAGTTTGCCATGAAAGTTGACACACATCCGTTCCCTGGCGTCAACATGGTGGAACCAAACCACTCCGCGAGGCGTCGACTGGATTTCTCGTTGATACGTCTCCGACGTATCGATAATTTCTTATGTTCTATGCCATATTATTGATGATACCTACATGTTTTATGCACACTTTATGTCATATTCGTGCATTTTCTGGAACTAACCTATTAACAAGATGCCGAAGTGCCGGTTCCTGTTTTCTCGCTGTTTTTGGTTTCAGAAATCCTAGTAACGAAATATTCTCGGAATTGGACGAAACGAAGACCCAGGGGCCTATTTTTCCACGGAGCTTCCAGAAGACCGAAGAACATACGAAGTGGGGCCACGAGGTGGCCAGACCACATGGCGGCGCGGCCAAGGGGGGGCCCGCGCCGCCCTGTGGTGTGGGCCCCTCGTTAGCCCCCCGACTCTGCCCTTCCGCCTACTTAAAGCCTCCGTCGCGAAACCCCTGATGCGAAAAACCACGATACGGAAAACCTTACTGAGACGCCGCCGCCGCCGATCCCATCTCGGGGGATTCCGGAGATCTCCTCCGGCACCCTGCCGGAGAGGGGATTCATCTCCCGGAGGACTCTACACCGCCATGGTCGCCTCCGGAGTGATGAGTGAGTAGTTCACCCCTGGACTATGGGTCCATAGCAGTAGCTAGATGGTTGTCTTCTCCTCATTGTGCTTCATTGTTGGATCTTGTGAGCTGCCTAACATGATCAAGATCATCTATCCGTAATTCTATATGTTGTGTTTGTCGGGATCCGATGGATAGAGAATACCATGTCATGTTAATTATCAAGTTATTACACATGTGTTGTTTATGATCTTGCATGCTCTCCGTTACTAGTAGAGGCTCTGGCCAAGTTTTTACTTTTAACTCCAAGAGGGAGTATTTATGCTCGATAGTGGGTTCATGCCCGCATTGACACCAGGACAGTGACGGAAAGTTCTAAGGTTGTGTTGTGCTTGTTGCCACTAGGGATAAAACATTGGCGCTATGTCCGAGGATGTAGTTGTTGATTACATTACGCACCATACTTAATGCAATTGTCTTTTGCTTTGCAACTTAATACTGGAGGGGGTTCGGATGATAACCTCGAAGGTGGACTTTTTAGGCATAGATGCGGTTGGATGGCGGTCTATGTACTTTGTCGTAATGCCCAATTAAATCTCACTATACTTATCATGTCATGTATGTGCATTGTTATGCCCTCTCTATTTGTCAATTGCCCGACTGTAATTTGTTCACCCAACATGCTTTTATCTTATGGGAGAGACACCTCTAGTGAACTGTGGACCCCGGTCCATTCTTTAATACTTGAAATACAAATCTGCTGCAATACTTGTTTTACTATTTTCTCTGCAAACAATCATCTTCCACACAATACGGTTAATCCTTTGTTACGGCAAGCCGGTGAGATTGACAACCTCACTGTTTCGTTGGGGCAAAGTACTTTGGTTGTGTTGTGCGGGTTCCACGTTGGCGCCGGAATCTCTGGTGTTGCGCCGCACTACATCCCGCCGCCATCAACCTTCAACGTGCTTCTTGACTCCTACTGGTTCGATTAAACCTTGGTTTCTAGCGAGGGAAACTTGCCGCTGTGCGCATCACACCTTCCTCTTGGGGTTCCCAACGGACGTGTCAACTACACGCATCAAGCAAATTTCTGGCGCCGTTGCCGGGAGATCAAGACACGCTGCAAGGGGAGTCTCCACTTCTCAATCTCTTTACTTTGTTTTTGTCTTGCTTTATTTTATTTACTACTTTGTTTGCTGCACTTATATCAAAACACAAAAAAAAATTAGTTGCTAGTTTTACTTTATTTACTGTCTTGCACTCTATATCGAAAACACAAAAAAATTAGTTACTTGTTTTACTTTACTTAATATCATGCATGTTTTTATTTCACTAGTTAAGCATAATGGAAAACAACAAAAATATGAGAGATCTTTATGAACTTTATCTTGAATTAGGACATGATGTGTTTGAAGAGAGAATTAAAAAACCCATGGAACTTTATATGCATGTTAATGGGAATGTTATTGCTATGGATGCTTTGAACACCATTGTTGCTAATGCTATGGAAAATTCTAAGCTTGGGGAAGCTGGCTCTGATGAGCATGATCTTTTTAGTCCCCCAAGAATTGAGGAGAAAATTTTCTTTTATGATTACAATATGCCTCCTACATATGATGATAGCCACTTTGTTGAATTTGCTCCCACTACAACTAATAAAATTGATTATGCTTACGTGGAGAGTAATAATTTTATGCATGAGACTCATGATAAGAATGCTTTATGTGATAGTTACATTGTTGAGTTTGCTCATGATGCTACTGGAAATTATTATGAGAGAGGAAAATATGGTTGTAGAAATTTTCATGTTACTAAAACACCTCTCTATGTGCTGAAATTTTTGAAGCTACACTTGTTTTATCTTCCTATGCTTGTTACTTTGCTCTTCATGAACTTGTTTATTTACAAGATTCCTATGCATAGAAAGCATTTTAGACTTAAATGTGTTTTTAATTTGCCTCTTGATGCTCTCTTTTGCTTCAAATACTATTTCTTGCGAGTGCATCATTAAAGCTGCTTGAGCCCATCTTAATGGCTATAAAGAAAGAACTTCTTGGGAGATAACCCATGTGTTATTTTGCTACAGTACTTGGTTTTTATTTTGTGTCTTGGAAGTTGTTTACTACTGTAGCAACCTCTCCTTATCTTAGTTTAGTGTTTTGTTGTGCCAAGTAAAGTCTTTGATAGTAAAGTAAGTACTAGATTTGGATTACTGCGCAGTTCCAGATTTCTTTGCTGTCACGAATCTGGGTCTACCTCCCTGTAGGTAGCTCAGAAAATTACGCCAATTTACGAGCATGATCCTAAGATATGTACGCAACTTTCATTCAATTTGAGCATTTTCGTTTGAGCAAGTCTGGTGGCCTAATAAAATCCATCTTTACGGACTGTTCTGTTTTGACAGATTCTGTCTTTTATTTCGCATTGCCTCTTTTGCTATGTTGGATGAATTTCTTTGATCCACTAATGTCCGGTAGCTTTATGCAATGTCCAGAAGTGTTAAGAATGATTGTGTCACCTCTGAACATGTGAATTTTTATTATGCACTAACCCTCTAATGAGTTGTTTCGAGTTTGGTGTGGAGGAAGTTTTCAAGGATCAAGAGAGGAGTATGATGCAATATGATCAAGGAGAGTGAAAGCTCTAAGCTTGGGGATGCCCCGGTGGTTCACCCCTGCATATATTAAGAAGACTCAAGCGTCTAAGCTTGGGGATGCCCAAGGCATCCCCTTCTTCATCGACAACATTATCGAGTTCCTCCCCTGAAACTATATTTTTATTCGGCCACATCTTATGCACTTTGCTTGGAGCGTCAGTTTGTTTTTGTTTTTTTTTTGTTTGAATAAAATGGATCCTAGCATTCACTTTATGGGAGAGAGACACGCTCCGCTGTTTCATATGGACAAATATGTCCTTAGGCTCTACTCATAGTATTCATGGCGAAGTTCTTCTTCGTTAAATTGTTATATGGTTGGAATTGGAAAATGATACATTTAGTAAATTGCTATAATGTCTTGGATAATTTGATACTTGGCAATTGTTGTGCTCATGTTTAAGCTCTTGCATCATATACTTTGCACCCATTAATGAAGAAATACTTAGAGCTTGCTAATTTGGTTTGCATATTTGGTTTCTCTAGAGTCTAGATAACATCTAGTATTGAGTTTTGAACAACAAGGAAGACGGTATGGAGTCTTATAATGTTTACCATATGTCTTTTATGTGAGTTTTGCTGTACCGTTCATCCTTGTGTTTGTTTCAAATAACCTTGCTAGCCTAAACCTTGTATCGAGAGGGAATACTTCTCATGCATCCCAAATCCTTGAGCCAACCACTATGCCATTTGTGTCCACCATACCTACCTACTACATGGTATTTATCCGCCATTCCAAAGTAAATTGCTTGAGTGCTACCTTTAAAATTCCATCATTCACCTTTGCAATATATAGCTCATGGGACAAATAGCTTAAAAACTATTGTGGTATTGAATATGTACTTATGCACTTTATCTCTTATTAAGTTGCTTGTTGAGCGATAACCATGTTTACGGGGACGCCATCAACTATTCTTTGATGGATATCATGTGAGTTGCTATGCATGTCCGTCTTGTCCGAAGCAAGAGAGATCTACCACCTTCATGGTTGGAGCATGCATGTTGTTAGAGAAGAACTTTGGGCCGCTAACTAAAGCCATGATTCATGGTGGAAGTTTCAGTTTGGACATATATCCTCAATCTCATATGAGAATAATAATTGTTGCCACATGCTTATGCATTAAAGAGGAGTCCATTATCTGTTGTCCATGTTGTCCCGGTATGGATGTCTAAGTTGAGAATAATCAAAAGCGAGAAATCCAAAATGCGAGATTTCTCCTTAGACCTTTGTACGAGGCGGCATGGAGGTACCCCATTGTGACACTTGGTCAAAACATGTGCATTGCAAAGATCCGGTAGTCCAAGTTAATTAGGACAAGGTGCGGGCACTATTAGTATACTATGCATGAGACTTGCAACTTGTAAGATATAATGTACATAACTCATATGCTTTATTACTACCAGTTGACAAAATTGTTTCATGTTTTCAAAATAAAAGCTCTAGCACAAATATAGCAATCGATGCTTTCCTCTTTGAAGGACCATTCTCTTTACTTTTATGTTGAGTCAGTTCACCTATTTCTCTCCACCTCAAGAAGCAAACACTTGTGTGAGCTTGTGCATTGATTCCTACATACTTGCATATTGTACTTGTTATATTACTCTATGTTGACAATTATCCATGAGATATACATGTTACAAGTTGAAAGCAACCGCTGAAACTTAATCTTCCTTTGTGTTGCTTCAATGCCTTTACTTTGATTTATTGCTTTATGAGTTAACTTTTATGCAAGGCTTATTAATACTTGTCTTGAAGTACTATTCATGAAAAGTCTTTGCTTTATGATTCACTTGTTTACTCATGTCATTACCATTGTTTTGATCGCTGCATCCACTACATATGTTTACAAATAGTATGATCAAGGTTATGATGGCATATCACTTCAGAAATTATCTTTGTTATCGTTTTACCTGCTCGGGACGAGCAGAACTAAGCTGGGGATGCTTGATACGTCTCCGACGTATCGATAATTTCTTATGTTCTATGCCATATTATTGATGATACCTACATGTTTTATGCACACTTTATGTCATATTCGTGCATTTTACGGAACTAACCTATTAACAAGATGCCGAAGTGCCGGTTCTCGTTTTACTGCTGTTTTTGGTTTCGAAATCCTAGTAACGAAATATTCTCGGAATTGGACGAAACGAAGACCCGGGGGCCTATTTTTCCACGGAGCTTCCAGAAGACCGAAGAACATACGAAGTGGGGCCACGAGGTGGCCAGACCACATGGCGGCGCGGCCAAGGGGGGGCCCGCGCCGCCCTGTGGTGTGGGCCCCTCGTTAGCCCCCCGACTCTGCCCTTCCGCCTACTTAAAGCCTCCGTCGCGAAACCCCTGACGCGAAAAACCACGATACGGAAAACCTTACTGAGACGCCGCCGCCGCCGATCCCATCTCGGGGGATTCTGGAGATCTCCTCCGGCACCCTGCCGGAGAGGGGATTCATCTCCCGGAGGACTCTACACCGCCATGGTCGCCTCCGGAGTGATGAGTGAGTAGTTCACCCCTGGACTATGGGTCCATAGCAGTAGCTAGATGGTTGTCTTCTCCTCATTGTGCTTCATTGTTGGATCTTGTGAGCTGCCCAACATGATCAAGATCATCTATCTGTAATTCTATATGTTGTGTTTGTCGGGATCCGATGGATAGAGAATACCATGTCATGTTAATTATCAAGTTATTACACATGTGTTGTTTATGATCTTGCATGCTCTCCGTTACTAGTAGAGGCTCGGCCAAGTTTTTACTTTTAACTCCAAGAGGGAGTATTTATGCTCGATAGTGGGTTCATGCCTGCATTGACACTGGGACGAGTGACGAAAGTTCTAAGGTTGTGTTGTGCTTGTTGCCACTAGGGATAAAACATTGGCGCTATGTCCAGAGGATGTAGTTGTTGATTACATTACGCACCATACTTAATGCAATTGTCTGTTGCTTTGCAACTTAATACTTGGAGGGGTTCGGATGATAACTCTGAAGGTGGACTTTTTAGGCATAGATGCGGTTGGATGGCGGTCTATGTACTTTGTCGTAATGCCCAATTAAATCTCACTATACTTATCATGTCATGTATGTGCATTGTTATGCCCTCTCTATTTGTCAATTGCCCGACCGTAATTTGTTCACCCAACATGCTTTTATCTTATGGGAGAGACACCTCTAGTGAGCTGTGGACCCCGGTCCATTCTTTAATCTTGAAATACAAATCTGCTTGCAATACTTGTTTTACTATTTTCTCTCGCAAACAATCATCTTCCACACAATACGGTTAATCCTTTGTTACAGCAAGCCGGTGAGATTGACAACCTCACTGTTTCGTTGGGGCAAAGTACTTTGGTTGTGTTGTGCGGGTTCCACGTTGGCGCCGAAATCTCCGGTGTTGCGCCGCACTACATCCCGCCGCCATCAACCTTCAACGTGCTTCTTGACTCCCTCGGTTCGATTAAACCTTGGTTTCTAACTGAGGGAAACTTGCCGCTGTGCGCATCACACCTTCCTCTTGGGGTTCCCAACGGACGTGTCAACTACACGCATCACTCGTTCAATGTCAACATGGCAGGGCCCGTACGCCACCATGGCAAGGATAAGGATGAAAGCAGTCACTCCCACGGAAAGGAAAAGGAGGAGGCCGATCCACGCGACCGGCCCCGATATGATGACAAGCGGTACCTCACCAAGGAACAAGTGAGAAGCGTGCGATACCAAAAACCACTTTCCACGCACCTCCTCAACAAATATGAATATCGAGTATGACCAGACGCCGGCGGTACGACGAGAACGACGAGAGATACAATCGGTCCGATGAAGATAAAGGAAGGTACCGTCGGCACGACAGAGACGACGAAGGACGCGAGCACCGTGTTAAGGAGAGGTCAAGGGAGCAGGAAGACATGGATAGACACTGGGATTGTCCCTTCTTTAAACAACTCGCTGGGACTCGGGGATGAGCCGATTGCCTACAATCGACAACCGCCGGAGTGTAGACGCCGGAAGAAGGATGCGGGAGAAGTTTCAGTTTTCAAGCGTCTAGGACCTCTCCCGCCACAGGAACAAACGTGCTGAGTCCTCTCAAGATGAAGACTTTGAGGAGTCAGAAGATGAAGAAGAGGATAGGTACCACCGGCCAAGGTGGTGCCCCGATGGACTCAGCCACTCCCAAAAGCGTAGGGTTCAGCGGCTACGTAGCTTGGAGCAAGCCGAAGCACGGTACTTGCATACGTTGAGGAAAGCACGGCCCGATCTGGCCGTGAAAATTCAACAGACTTTGGACGAAGAGACTCGTCCACCAAAGAAAGTTTGGCGTCCCAAGCAAGACAAAGCCGATGTGGGTACATCGGCAGGCACAAACATGGTGTTCTTCCTTCCATCAGAGTTTCGTGCCCCAGGAACTGAGGAAGTGCCGATAGCACAGTTTGACTGCGGTCCACAGCCCGTCATCTTTGAAGAACCACGGGAGAAGGGCTACAAACACATAAAGGCCCTGTACCTAAAAGGTTATATCAATGGGCAGCCCGTCGGCAGGATGTTGGTTGACACGGGAGCAGCGGTCAATATAATGCCATATTCCATGCTACGGCGTCGGGACGCTCCAGGTGCCGATCCGATCAAGACCAACGTCACACTAAACGACTTCAACGGCCAAGCATCGGGGACGCAAGGTGTCCTGAACGTGGATCTAACCATAGGCCGAAAGACGATC
>NC_061514.1:84318320-84333997 GCF_022539505.1 Lolium rigidum | reverse complement strand
CAACGGGGGCCACACGAGGGCCCCACACCATAGGTCGGCGCAGCCGAGGGCACAGGCAGCGCCGCCTAGTGTGGCGGCGCCTCGTGGCCCCGCTTCGACTCCTCTTCGGTCTTCGGAAGCTACGTGGCAAAATAGGACCCTGGGCGTTGATTTCGTCCAATTCCGAGAATATTTCGTTACTAGGATTTATGAAACCAAAAACAACGAAACAAACGACAGCGGCTCTTCGGCATCTTGTTAATAGGTTAGTTCCGAGAAAATGCACGAATATGACATAAAGTGTGCATAAAACATGTAGATATCATCAATAATGTGGCATGGAACATAAGAAATTATCGATACGTCGGAGACGTATCGGGTGGCAAGAAAGGCTGTCATGCCTCTCGTGAAACCTAAGACTGGCCCTAAGCCCGATGCTTGAGTGCTATTACTGCAAGGAGAAGGGACACTGGAAGCGTAATTGCTCCAAGTATTTGGCGGATCTGAAGAGCGGCCTTGTCAAGAAGAAGAAAGAAGGTATATATGATATACATGTTATAGATGTTTATCTTACTGGTTCTCGTACTAGTACCTGGGTATTTGATACTGGTTCGGTTGCTCATATTTGTAACTCGAAACAGGAACTAAAGAATAAACGAAGACTACTAAAGGATGAAGTGACGATGCGCGTTGGAAATGGATCCAAAGTCGATGTGATCGCTGTCGGCACACTTCCTCTACATCTACCTTCGGGATTAGTTTTAAGCCTCAATAATTGTTATTTTGTACCCGCGTTGAGCATGAACATTATATCTGGATCTTGTTTAATGCAAGACGGTTATTCATTCAAGTCTGAGAATAATGGTTGTTCTATTTTTATGAATAATATCTTTTATGGTCGAGCACCTGAAAAGAATGGCTTATTTCTGTTAGATCTCGATAGTAATGATACACATATACATAACATTGATGCTAAGCGAATTAAATTGAATGATAATTCTACTTATATGTGGCACTGTCGTCTTGGTCATATTGGAGTGAAACACATGAAGAAACTCCATACCGATGGATTAGTTGAATCACTTGACTTTGAGTCACTTGATAAATGCGAAGCATGTCTAATGGGAAAAATGACTAAGACTCCATTCTACGAGTATTATGGAGCGAGCTACGACTTATTGGAAATCATACATACCGATGTGTGCGGACCAATGAGTATAGCATCGCGCGGTGGTTATCGTTATGTTCTAACCTTCACAGATGATCTGAGTAGATATGGGTATATCTATTTCATGAAACATAAATCCGAAACTTTCGAGAAGTTTAAGGAATTCCAAAATGAAGTAGAAAATCAACGTAACAAGAAGATTAAATTTCTACGATCGATCGTGGAGGTGAATATCTGAGTTATGAGTTTGGCATGCATTTAAAGAAATGCGGAATACTTTCACAATTGACACCGCCGAGAACACCTCAACGAAACGGTGTGTCCGAACGTCGTAATCGAACTCTCTTAGATATGGTTCGTTCTATGATGTCTCTTACTGATTTACCTTTATCATTTTGGAGTTATGCATTAGAGACAGCCGCATTCACTTTAAATAGAGCACCATCAAAATCCGTTGAAAAGGACACCGTATGAATTATGGTTTAATAATAAACCTAAGCTGCCGTTCCTAAAAGTTTGGGGTTGCGAAGCCTATGTAAAGAAGTTACAACCGGACAAGCTAGAACCCAAAGCGGAGAAATGCGTCTTCATAGGATACCCTAAGGAAACTATAGGGTACACTTTCTATCACAGATCCGAAGGCAAGATTTTTGTTGCTAAAAACGGAACCTTTCTTGAGAAAGAATTTCTCACTAAAGAAGTGACTGGAAGAAAAGTAGAACTCGATGAGATTGATGAATCTTCACTTGTTGATCAGAGTAGCGCAGTATCGGAAGTTGTTCATGTGCCGCCTACACCGGCAACAGATGAAGCTAATGATAATGATCATGAAACTTCGAATGAGATAGCTACTCGAACCTCGCGGATCGACAAGGGAACGTGCCACTCCTGATTGGTATGATCCTTGTCTAAATGTCATGATTGTGGACAACAATGATGAAGACCACGCGACGTATGAAGAAGCGATGATGAGCCCAGATTCCAACAAATGGCAAGAAGCCATGAAATCCGAAATGGGATCCATGTATGATAACAAAGTATGGACTTTGGTAGACTTACTCGATAACGCAAAGTCTGTCGAGAATAAATGGATCTTCAAGAGAAAAACAGGATGCTGATGGTAATATTACTGTCTCATAAAGCTCGACTTGTCGCAAAGGGTTTCGACAAATTCAAGGTGTTGACTACGATGAGACTTTCTCACACGTAGCGAAGCTAAAATCTGTAAGGATTTTGTTAGCAATAGCTGCATTTTTCGATTATGAGATTTGGCAGATGGATGTCAAAACGGCGTTCCTTAATGGAGACATTGAGAAAGAGTTGTATATGGTACAACCCAAAGAGTTGTATATGGTATGCAAACTTCAGCGTTCAATTTATGGACTGAAGCAAGCATCGAGAAGTTGGAACCGACGCTTTGATAAGGTGATCAAAGACTTCGGGTTTATACAGTGTCATGGAGAGGCCTGTATTTACAAGAAAGTGAGTGGGAGCTCTGTAGCATTCCTATTATATGTAGATGACATATTATTGATTGGGAATGATATAGAACTATTAAGCAGTGTAAAAGGTTATTTGAATAATAGTTTTTCAATGAAAGACCTTGGTGAAGCATCATATATATTAGGCATCAAGATTTATAGAGATAGATCAAGACGCCTAATAGGGCTATCCACGAGTACATACCCGGACAAGATTCTAAAGAAGTTTAGAATGGACGAAAGTAAGAAAGGATTCTTACCTATGTTACCGAGGCAAGGTCTTGAGTAAGACTCAAGGTCGGCTACGGCGAGAAGAAAGAGAAAGGATGAGTCGGATCCCCTATGCCTCGGCGGTAGGCTCTATCATGTATGCCATGCTATGTACAAGACCGGATATAGCACATAATGTTAGTTTGACTAGCGAGATATCAAAGTGATCCGAGGAATGGAACATCTGGACAACGGTCCAAGAATATCTCGAAGTACTTGAAAAGAACTAAGGATATGTTTCTTTGTTATGGAGGTGACCAAGAGCTCGTTGTAACCAGTTACACCGATGCAAGTTGGAACACCGATCCCGATGACTCTAAGTCACGGTCTGGGTACGTGTTTATATTGAATGGTGCTTTGCGATAGGCTGGGCAAGCTCGAGCGGTGCACGGTGGCGAAGTCTTCAACGAGAATCGGAGTACATAGCGGCTTCGAGGCTTCATCGGAGCGGTATGGATGAAGAGGTTCATTATAGAGCTCGGTGTGGTTCCTAGTGCATTGGACCCACTAGTCATCTCTCGTGACAACATGGGTGCCATCGCCAATGCACAAGAACCAAGGTCACACAAGAGGCTGAAGCATATCAAGCTGCGTTATCATTCGATTCGCGAGTACATCGAAGATGGAGAAGTAAAGATTTGCAAAGTACACACCGATCCGAATGTAGCGAGATCCGTTGACTAAAGCTCTCCCTAGGGCAAAGCATGACCAACACCGAGAATGCCATGGGTGTTAGGTACCTTACAATGTAATCTAGATTATTGACTCTAGTGCAATTGGGAGACTGTTGGAGATATGCCCAAGAGGCAATAATAAAAGTGGTTATTATATATCTTTATGTTTATGATAAATGTTTATATACCATGCTATAATTGTATTAACCGAAACATTGATACATGTGTGATAGATAAACAACAATGAGTCCCTAGTAAGCCTCTTAACTAGCTTATTGATTAATAGATGATTAGTTTCATAATCATGAACATTGGATGTTATTAATAACAAGGTTATATCATTATATGAATGATGTAATGGACACACCCAATTAAGCGTAGCATAAGAACACGTCATTAAGTTATTTGCTGTAAGCTTTCAATACATAGTTACCTAGTCCTTTCGACCATGAGATCATGTAAATCACTTATACCGGAAAGGTACTTTGATTACATCAAACGCCACTGCGTAAATGGGTGGTTATAAAGGTGGGATTAAGTATCCGGAAAGTATGAGTTGAGGCATATGGATCAACGAGTGGGATTTGTCCATCCCGATGACGGATAGATATACTCTGGGCCCTCTCGATGGAATATCGTCTAATGTCTTGCAAGCATATGAATAAGTTCATAAGAGACCACATACCACGGTACGAGTAAAGAGTACTTGTCAGGAGACGAGGTTGAACAAGGTATAGAGTGATACCGATGATCAAGCCTCGGACAAGTAAAATATCGCGTGACAAAGGGAATTGGTATCGTATGTGAATGGTTCATTCGATCACTAAGTCATCGTTGAATGTGTGGGAGCCATTATGGATCTCCAGATCCCGCTATTGGTTATTGGTTGGAGAGAGTTCTCACCCATGTCCACATAGTTCACGAACCGTAGGGTGACACACTTAAGGTTTGATATTGTAATAGTAGAACTTGAATATGGAATGGAGTTCGAAGTTTTGTTCGGAGTCTCGGATGGGATCCCGGACATCACGAGGAGTTCCGGAATGGTCCGGAGAATAAGATTCATATATAGGAAATCATATTCCAAGTTTGGAAATGATCCGGTGCATTTATGGAAGGTTCTAGAAGGTTCTAGAAAAGTCCGGAAGAAATCATTTTGGAAGGCGGAGTCCCGAAGGGACTCCACCACCCATGGCCGGCCAACCCTAGGGGGTGGAGTCCCAGGTGGACTCCACCTAAGGTGGCCGGCCACCCCCTCCCAAGGAAAGGTGGGAGTCCCACCTCAAGTGGGAATCCCACCTTGGGTAGGTTTCATGTCATATGGAAGGTTTTGGTTTGGGGTCTTATTCGAAGACTTGTAGACCAACTCTTGGGTGTTCCACCTATATAATGAGGGACAAGGGGAGGGGGCCGGCCACCCCAAGACCACAAGGTGGCCGCACCCCATAGTGGCCGAGCGCCCCTCTCCCAAACCCTAGCCGCCCCACCTCCTCCACCTCTCCCGCAACGCTTAGAGAAGCTCCGCCGGAGTTCTCCATCGCCACCGCCACCACGCCGTCGTGCTTGCCGGATTCAAGGAGGAGCTACTACTTCCGCTGCCCGCTGGAACGGGGAGAAGGACGTCGTCTTCATCAACACCGAACGTGTGACCGAGTACGGAGGTGCTTCCCGATCGTGGCACCGTGATCAAGATCTTCTACGCGCAAGCGGCAAGTGATCGTCTACCGCAGCAACAAGAGCCTCATCTTGTAGGCTTTGGAAATCTTCAAGGGTGAGTCTCGATCATCTCCTCGTTGCTTCCATCTTCTAGATTGCATCTTGACTTGGTTTGCGTTCTCGCGGTAGGAAATTTTTTGTTTTCTATGCAACGTATCCCTACAGTAGAGCTTTTCCATTTTTTACTATGCCTGCAGCCATATCTATATATATATCAACAAGTGTCATGCAGTCTCTGCACCAGAAGGATCACTTAGATGATATTCCGTGCATGAGAGGCATTTATGTCATTGGAGTATGCCTGCAAATTAAATTGACCCATGGAATGTCATGATGGTTATAAAATTTGTGCAGGTTTTTTTTTCGTAAGAAGAGGTTAATTTTGAATTCTCAAATTTAGAACTTCCACTCCACCTTTATCTTTTGGTCTACTAACTAGATCCCAATTTTTCATAAATTTGCCACGCTTGTTGTTATCCCATAATAATTGTCTACCACTCTTCTTGAAATGAAAATGGTGATTGGAACTTTAAATGAACACATAACAAACATACATATGCAAGGCTGAAATTACAAAGTTCACTAGACTCAGTCTACTAATTGTAAGACATTAATGATAAGATGCTAGATAGTCTCTTGTCCAATCTTGGTACCATGGGCATTAAGGTCTTGTAGTTCCCATGATTTGATAAATACTCCGCAGCATTAATTAGCACCATCAGTATTTACATCCAAAAGATTCAGCGAAGCTTTTGATAAATACTCCGTAACATTTATTGGCATAAGGCTAGATTTGTGATAATTCACATGGAGCCAAGTGGATGTAGATAAAGCAACAAGTAATTCTTTTAGTCGCTAAAGTCCATTGAGATCAGCTGGCATTATCATCAAAGTATCATCTCCATATCGAATTATTAGAAACATTTAACCAAAGTCTTCTTTGATTGGTACTTAATATTCCTCTCTACCATGCATCATTGATTATGGACAATAGTATATCAGAAGTTTTGACAAACATGTGTTACTCCCCTTCTTCATATGATTTTCTTCCCTAGGATACCATTTAGCAGTACTGATGTAGAGTTAGAATTTAATATTGTGATAATCATTGATATTCATTTAGTACCTAAATCTTTTGCTCTGATCATAGCAATAATTGCATCATATTCTACCTTATAAAGGGCTTCTCAAAGTCAATATTGAGAATCAAAATTGGCTTCTTGGATTTGTGACGGATATTCAAGTAATCAAAAGTGTATCCAAGGTAGTCATAGTTAATGAAATGTTGACAATGTTTCGCAAGACCCTTGTGTTATTTATGTTCCAAATTTCCCACACCCTAAGCATTACTAGAGATGCAATGGTATTCTTCCTATGCCCAGTCGTGAGGGTCAAGATCACCCACAATTTTTTGACCATGTCGATGTTCACCCTATCCTACATGGCTATATACCAATCAATTTAAATGTAGTTGTTTCTCAATCAACTATTGACAGCTTTAAAAATAGTCATCACCCTTATATATGCTTACAGAGATCCTAAAATCTATTCGAACGGTATGTCTGACACTTGAAAAATATTTATTTCTCATTCATTTGGAAAATGTCAAAACATTAATATTCATGGTTTGTAGACATGTCGAGATCCTATATAAGAAGATGTAGTAACAACAAAATAAAACCATACTACATTTTTATGTATACTTAATTTGATTGTTGTATAATAGAGGTTTTGAATCACAAATTAAAAATGGGGCCTCAGGGCTCCCGCCTAGTAAAACATCCTAACCGTAAAAAATAAAGATGTTTAACAATGTAGTTGTTCATGCTTTATGTTCACACATAAGCTTTCCGGAAGAAAGACATTTTTGTGACATGTATACAAATAGATAAATTTGGCCCTCAAGTACTACAAATATTGGAGGAAAGTGCAAGAAACCACAATTGAAGTGTATCTTATCACAAAACCTTAAATTTTGGCATAAATGTTTGTGAACCCCAAGTCTTGCGATTTAATCACTTTTGGCATAAATGTTTGAGGACCCCAAGTCTTGAGATTTAATCACTTTTGGCTAAAACTTGTTAAAAAATTAAAAAAATCACAAAATATGTTAAATCTAGCAATTCAAACTACATGGATTGAGTAGCAACAAAATTTTGAACCCATTTCCCACATAATTTTAAATTATCACAATTTCTATAATTTTACTATCTTTTTTGAAATTTCAAACTTTCTAAACGATCCAACTAGTTCGTTACGTCATATATTTTGGTTTGTCGTGCACAGAGTAAATTGCATGCTTAACGTTGAATTATCTAGGGTTGTGCTTTGATGCTGATCAGATTGAGATCCCTTCATTATCTTGTTGCTATTCGCCGTGAAAAATCTGGTCGCACAGGGCAGCCCGATCTTTAAAGTCGACAAACAATAGGAACAATACATGGATTGCAATCCGATTGAAAATCATACTATATTAACCCTGAGAAACAAAGTGTTGGACAAATATGAATCAACACTCACTTGTGACAATGAACAAGATCACACGGATCAACAATCAACTCAGGATTTGGTGTCCCACGACATCGGAGCCTTCTTGTTTAATATCAATCACAAACATCAAGCTTGGAGATTACATGGAGGTAGCCATCCGACCCGCACGTTTGGAACCTGGCAACGCGCGAGGTCGAAATCGCATCCACACATGCATGCACGGCGATTAGCACCTAATATAGCAATTATCTTATACGGTTTTTTCTATAACTTGATAAGATGTATACAGATGCGTGTACATACCGTGGCGCCCATGCATGCCGTACAAGGTGCAGACTCATTACTACTCTGCACACGGGTCATTTATTGCTACCTAATGCAGCAGCAGAAAATTAAGCCTCTTACATAACTACGTAACAATTAGCATGATAGGAATAGATATTTTGGATATTTTTCCATCGGAGGAACTCGAAAAACAAAATTTTCCTACTGATTACTCCATTTGGAAGCAATTTGGATTTGTAAGATTAACTTTTAGCTCGTAATATTACCAAAATGGACATTTTGTACTAATGGTTTTCTATTGTAAAAATATTTTTGAAACATTATTTTTAAAATATGGAAATAGCCATTGATAGTTCTCCCAATTAATCATTGATGGAAAATAGTCAAAATCAACAAACTGAGGGTGCAGATGTGGAAGATCCGTCATGGAACACAAAGATTTAAACACAAAATCACTAATCAATGACGCAGATAGTAAAAATTACTAAATCATAAATTATATCAACAAATGATATCATACACCATTGATATTTGAGACATCTGTTTACAAATCAAGTTTGTGCTGAAAAAAATGATTTCCTGATCTGAAGACTGGACCGGGGCATCATCTCATAGTTAAGCTGAGCGATGGAGGAACTGAACATGCTCAGGATTAAAACTTGCAAAACATCGATTGCTTTTTTACATTAGCACAAAAGGTGAGATGAACCCTGTTGCACCGTTTGATAATCACATGATCCAAACCCAAAAAAAAAACCGCACGGGGAGGGGCCTCACCCTGATTCTGTTCTCAAAATTCTCACGAGTACACCCTGATCAGCAGCATCCTTCCACAAACATTTGACAGTGTTTGCAGAGAGTTCAAGATCCAAAGGCAGGATCCTGCGTTCAAAACATACGAAGACCAATTAGTAACGTGAAAGTGCGATGATTTAACACATAAACTTAGAGAAAGGCCAGCATTCTCCTGAATTAAAAACGCAAAAGGGTCAAATTGATTCCATAAACAACAATAATCCTAGTAAAGAAAGAACTGAGGTCTGTGACACTGCCATTAACATTTCCGTTGCTGCGAGAATTTGAATCAGCCGGACCACCTGGACATCGAACCTACAAACAAACTAACTAAAACCTCGTCTGTTTCCTGCTAAGTTCTATCTTAATTTCACAGAGCATTCGAGAGCAGAGCACGTTCAGATATCCAATTTCCATGGAACAAGAAAACAACATGCGGCTGGAGCACGAACCAAGAACCAAGGCGAAATTCGCGTCGCTCCAAGAACCAAGGCGAAATTCGTGTCGCTCCAAGAACCAGGCAGACACAGAATGACAGAAATCTGCAAAAGCGACGAAACAGGCCCCCAAGCTAAACCACCAAGAGAGATCCATCACGGGAAGGGAAAAAACACCAAGAGAGATCCATCAAGGGACCACCACGCGCTGGAGCTCGAGGGCTCGGGGCGGGAGCAGGTGTTGGGGGGAGGGGGTACTCCTGTTACTCCTCATGTGAGGAGGACGCCGTTGACCTCGGGCTCTGCACATGGAGGCGAACGGGATCTGGTGAGGGCTCCCTTGGCCGCGCAAGGATGGCACCTGCCGAGGGCCAGAGAGGAGGATGCCAGCGACCACGGGATCCCAAGTGTTGAGGAGGACGAGATCCGGTGGGGTTCGACGATGGAGCTCTCTTGCTTGAAGGAGGCGTTGTCGGCTGGAGATGATTTTGGGCAACGGAGATGGACGAGGTGGAGAGGAAGGGGGTTGGGAGGAGTTAATGTGAATCAGTTTGTCAGACAATTGCAAATACGAGATAAATACATATGGAAATACGTGTGGTGTCAGACACGTGGTGTTGTTTTATTGGGTTTCTTTTCATCCTCGCCCGTACCCGGGTTCCATTAGCTATTTTCGGGTAGCCATCCCTTTATATAGGTCAGTAGGAAAAACCTAAAACCCTAAACCCTACACCTAAACCCTTAAGCCCTAAAAACTAAACTGTAAAGTAGTAAAATAACGTGGCACTTTTTTTGCAGGTCATCTGTAAAAGTTCGATTGATCGAAGTGAGTGACCTCTCGTTGAGTTTTACTAGACTGGTCGTTGAGTTGAAAATGCTGCCTAGCCTGCAGTGGTACACTGGAACATTGGACAACAGCAGACAACGGGGTCGTCCCCTACCTACGCATTCAAATCGCCCTGGCCCCTCGTCGTACTTGCACGAAAGCACATCGCGCGTCATAAATGCGCTCTCCCTCTGCCCGTCGGCTCGACCAGTTATTATCGACGCCCTTTTTCCCACTCTCGTTGTTGCAGCAGGTGAAAATCCCGGGCATTTATGGCCCTCCTCGGCTTATAAATCCATCTCCGCATTCATTGCACACGTCCCGTCTCCTTGTCTGTGTCGCCAACCGCCCAAGCTCGCTGCCTTGCTAGAGGGAGGATACATCGATCTAGTCGTCGGTGATAGCGTGTTGCGTCGGCGGTGGTGCGGCGGCGCCATGGGGAGGACTCCCTGCTGCGAGAGCAAGGGGGTGAAGAAAGGGCCGTGGACGCCGGAGGAGGACAAGCTCCTCGTCGAGTACGTCCAGGCCAACGCCCCCGGCAACTGGCGCATGCTTCCCAGGCTCGCCGGTACGTAGCTCCAGCGAAGAATCATGTCGTTCTTCTGTGCAATCGGGTAGCTAGTGGTGTTTCAATACGGT
The DNA here is from genome assembly GCF_022539505.1 of Lolium rigidum. NCBI lineage: Eukaryota > Viridiplantae > Streptophyta > Magnoliopsida > Poales > Poaceae > Lolium > Lolium rigidum. Next base: position 84,323,237 of record NC_061514.1, on the reverse strand, counting down.
CGAACTCATGCCGGTGTGCTCGCAGGGCTGAACCGGTGCGGCAAGAGCTGCCGGCTGCGGTGGACGAACTACCTCCGGCCGGACATCAAGCGCGGGCCCTTCACCCCCGAGGAGCACAAGTCCATCCTCCAGCTCCACGCCATCGTCGGCAACAAGTGAGTCCTGTTCTTCCAGTTTATTACTACCGCTACAGTTCGTGCGTCTGTGTTGAATTGAATGAGGACGCTCATTGAATGATCAAAGATCGGCGTCATTTATGAAGTCATCTGCGTTTATTGCCCATATAATCCAAAGATCTGACCTTGTTCTGCCGTCCTCGTGGTGATCTTCTCGATCAGGTGGTCCATGATCGCCGCGCAGCTGCCGGGCCGGACGGACAACGAGATCAAGAACTACTGGAACACCAACCTCAAGAAGCAGCTCCGCCAGCAGGCGGCGCTCAACCCGGCCGGCGACCACCCCGGCCTGGCCCTGGCCGGCTCTAGCTCCAGCTCCCTCGCCGCGCGCCACACGGCCCAGTGGGAGACTGCCCGCCTCGAGGCCGAGGCGCGCCTCTCCATGCTCTCCACCTCCGCCGCCACCACCAGCGTCACCGCCTCGTCGTCCTCATCCACCGCTGAGCACGGGGCGCCTGATGCGCCGTCCTCCGACGTCTTCCTGCGTCTCTGGAACTCAGAGGTCGGGGACACCTTCCGCCGCAAGTCCGTGCGCGAAGAAGCGGCGCCACCACAGAAGGAAGGAGGGGCGCCAGCAGCGGCGGTGCTGCGACCGCCCAGGGATGACTACTCCTCGGCGGCGTCCAATGTGACCACGGCCATGATGGCGGAGGACTACCACGCGTTCCTGGACCTGGCGGCCGAGGAGCTCGGCCTCTTCCACGGCGGCTTCTCGCTGTACCCGCAGGCCGACGGGCTGTTCTTCGATTTCCACTAAGCTAGGCTAAGCGAGGCTCTGCGTATCTCGGAGTACTGTACTGACGTACTTTCAGCACTATGCATGCGTACGCGTACGTACATACTGCGTGGATGTGGTACACATGACAAGCAGCAGGGCGTGTGCATGTCGTGTGTTGCCGTGGCGTGTGTACGTAGATGTACCGTGCAGTGTAACAAATGTGCGCGTCAGTGCACGACTGTGTGATGGCAGGGCAGGGTAGAGCAAGTTAGGGTTTTTATTCGACTGCTCTAGCTATGAGTCTAGGATTGACACGACAGGACATCTCCTGATGCTTGCCGTGGACTTCCCAGACCTTTTTTTTTCTTTTATTATTGTCTTGTGCAAACAGAGCAGCATGTGTGTACTTTTGGTTACCACTATATCGTGCGTACGTCTGCGCTCTGTACGTGTGAGGACCGATCGAGATGAGGCATGCATGTGTGGAGTATATAGTTTGTTTGATTTGTAGGATGGGAAACCATGTGTAATTTTCTATGAGCTAGTTTGCACTTAATTTTATAGGAAAATTTCCGTTAGGTCTTAACCCATGAAAATTGTTAATTGTCTCAGTGATAAATATGGCATGCACCTTTTCCCTCACACAAATTTCTAATGTTTTTCCTGCTATGCAATCATGCAATCAAACAAGTACTAATAGAAATTTCCGTGTTTACGTTCTCTAGGATTTCATATGCTTGTCATGTTAATCCTTTGTTTTATCCATTCCTGCATTTTCAAAATCTTGCAAACCAGATATATCTACGGAACCAAAGTTCAGTCACGAAGTCTGGGGATCGAGTATCTTGATGCGGTTGGATGAAGAGAGCACCTAAGGCAAGGCAAAACATTTGGAAAATTTCGAACAGTATTTACAAACTAAATTATTTTATGATATTCACTATCAATCAGCTTGGAAGCGAAATATGTTAATCAATATATTCATTCAAAATTAAAAAGGTATTAGACGTGGTAGCTCTATACATAAATTTATTTACTGCTAGACGAATGCATTTGATTTTATTTAAAAATAAACAACGAAATTCAAACACGCAATTGAGATATTTTAGATCTTCCTTATGAAACTTGCATACCCATGCTAGGAGCAAAATGAAATATCAAAACATGGGGAGTCTTACGGAGAGCGGCAGGATCCTCAGGGAGGAGGAAGAAGGAAGAGAGGACAGATAGTAGGAACATCTCTAGTCGCGTCTTCTAAACCGTCCCTCAAAGAGATTTGAGGCGCGCCGGATAAAAAATCGTTGCCAGTTGCGCGTCCTAAAGGTTCTTTTTGTCCGGCGCGGTCCAATACGGTGTCCGGCGCCCCAAACCCGTCCCTGCTACACATGGGATACTCTGGGCACGCCTGACACAACGAAATGAGAGGCGAGGAGGCACGGGCCCAACGCGTCAGCGGCTCGGACGCTCAACCGCCGCCTACGTAGCGACGGTGCAGTTGCCGGGAAGGTGAACCGTCGCATTGACAACCGCGTCGACCGACACGTCAACCGCCGGAATGGAGCGCGAACTCCTCGGAAGAGCAATCGCCGCTCTCTTCGACTTCTCGCCGCCGTTCATCGGCGCTCAATAAGACCCTTATGTACGCGCTTTCGGATCTTTAAACGGTCGCCATTCATCCAAGCTTCTCACGATGAGCGACCTCTCTGCGCTTCCATCAAACACAGACAACGAGGGAAAATCTCCAGGATGGCGCCATTGGTGGGACAGAGAACAGACGCCCAGCAGCGGTGATGATTCCCCGCAGCCACTGGACATTGCGGAGGAATGGCAGGCCGTGGAGGAGGAGGCGGAGGAGGAAAGGTCTGAGGAGGAGACGGAGGCGGTGGCCCGGGCGAAGGCGGAGGCGGGCGCAAAAGCGAAGGCCAAGGCGCAGCCAGCGAGCACCGTCGACGATAAGGAAGACACAAGTTTCTCCGACGCGTCGACCGACACCGCCTCTTTGGAAGAGGTGACGAGCAGGAAGCGCCACCGTGATGAGGACGACGAGGGTGGGCCATCAAAGAGGAAGAAGTAGTAGTTTAAAAAATTTATATGTAATTTGATTATGTTTTTTCGAAGTTTTTATATGTAATTTGTTTATATTGCACCGATTTGAATATTAGTACAGAGTTTTCTTCTATCTATTCAAACAAAAAAAAGGGTATTTTAATGTTTGGGGGCGACGTTTGCGGGACGAGGCTGGGGAGCGAGATCCCCCAAACGCGGCACGAACGAAACACGTCCCCCAAACGCTCAATCCGGCGCTGTTTTGGGGACGGTTTGGGGGACGCGACTGGAGATGCTCTAAGGGCATCTCCAAGGGATCCCCCAAAGAATGTCCGGATACTCTCAAATTATTTTTGTTTAGAGGTGCCTAAACACTATGTCCGGACAAATTGGGTGGGTATACCCAATGGCACCCCTAAGAGCATCTACAGTCGCGTCCCCAAAGCGTCCCCAAACGGCGCCAGATCGAGCGTTTGGGAGACGTGTTTCGTTCGTGCCGTGTTTGGGGGACGTTGCTCCCCAAAAACGGCCCCCAAAAAACGCACCCCAAATGAATAGAAGTGCACGAAAATAAATGTTTTCATTCAAATTTGATTATATATTACAAGTTCAAATGAAAACGGCTAGATTTCATCTAACCCTAGTCTACTGGCCGCCCGGCGGTGCGTTCGACGGCCCCGCCTCGTCGCCGCCTTCCCTTCGCCACAGCTCCTGCTGCGCGCACCGCCTCTCCATGCGTAGGGCGGAGGCCAAACGCCGCTGCTCCAGCAGCGCGTCGTCGCCTACCCTCCCCTGCTGCGCCGCCTGGAGGGAGAGCTCGACGGCGCGGAGAATCTGCGCGTCTTCACGGGCACGGGCGTTGTCCTGTAGCTTCTTCTCCATCTCGAATGACTCAACGAGTGCTCGTTGGTGATCCGCCGCCTCGTCCAGGTGCGGCCCGTCGTCGTTAGACCACTCGAAGCCGTCGTCGTCGTCCTCCGCCACCACCTCCTCCTCCTCATCCCCCTCGTCCTGCTCCTCCAGCGCCTCCATTTGCGCCGCCAACGCATCAGCCTCCGCCGCCAACACATCCGCCCGCGGCCCCAGGCCGCCTCCGCGGCCGCTAGCACCGCCTCCCGCTGCTGACGGTCATGCGCCGCCTCCCACTGCTGACGCTCCACCGCCTCCACCGCCAACTCATACATCTCGCACCCCCAGGCTGCCTCCGCTGCCGCCAACGCCGCCTCCCACTGCTAACGGTCATGAGCCGCCTGTCGCTGCTGACGCTCCCACCGCTGCTGCTCGATTGCCTCCCGCCATTCACTGTTCTGGAGACCCCACTCCATGTGCAGGTGCCGCCACTCTGCACGCCACCGCTCCACCCGGCGCCGCCGCGACTCTTCCTCCGTGGCGGCATCGAACACCCCTATGGTGTCTGCCAGCGCCGCCTCCTCCCACGCCTCGTTCTCCGCAGCTTCCGGGTCGATGTCGAACTGCAGTGATTCCGGTGGTGGAGGTGGTGGTGGAGGGAACTGGTAGGCGTCGGGGCGGTTCATCATTACGCAGTGGTTTTTATGCGACGAGGGTTGTGCTTGCGGCGGAGAAAGGGGTGCCGACGGCGTCTTCGGGAAGATAGAGCGGGAACAGGCCAGAAGCGGCGGGAAGAAAGTGCGGGACGCGGTGGCGTGCGAACACCGGCAACGCGTGGAGGCTCCGCAGCACTGATACGTCTCCAACGTATCGATAATTTCTTGTGTTCCATGCCACATTATTGATGTTATCTACATGTTTTATGCACACTTTATGTCATATTCGTGCATTTTCTGGAACTAACCTATTAACAAGATGCCGAAGTGCCGAGTTCTGTTTTACTGCTGTTTTTGGTTTCAGAAATCCTAGTAAAGAAATATTCTCGGAATTGGACGAAATAAAAGCCCGGAGGCCTATTTTCTCACGAAGCTTCCGAAGTCCGAAGGAGAGACGAAGAGGGGCCACGGG
>NC_061514.1:84297463-84318220 GCF_022539505.1 Lolium rigidum | reverse complement strand
TCTGGTGGACGTACAAGTTCACATTACTAATTTCCATGTTATCTTAGCAACTGCTACTATTGTATCTAGTAATCAGTATTTTGGCCTTGTGTGTATATATGGTGGTCCTTACCACCATCACACTAATGTAATCTGGAACCAAGTAGCTGCTTTTGTGTACGACAATTGCAACTTGCCTATGCTTTGTATGGGTGATCTTAATGAACTGTTGTATGGCATGGATAAAAACTCCTCGAATATTAATTTCAACCGCATGTATGCTTTCCGCAATATCATCAAAAACTGTGGTCTTTTTGACTTGGGTTTTAGTGGACCTGCTTATACTTGGACTAACAAGAGATTCTCCTCTAAACCCACTTATGAGCACCTTGATAGATGTCTTGTGAATTCCGAATGGTGCGAAATTTTTCCTGTCTCTAATGTGATACGGGGTGGCCTTTGGACACTGCCTCCTCAAGACCGACGAGCACTCCTCGTGGCTCAATGACACTCGGGCCAAAGCCATAGACCAAGAGGTGAATTCGCTCCTTTCCACATATACATTGAACACCTCTTTGGATGGAATGCTACCTCATGCAAATGCTATATGTGTCATCAGGTACAAAGCTCACCAAGGAACTGAAGAAGAAGAGGCTCCATGGTTCACGGGAGAAGAGGAAGGACCACTGCTAACGGAGGAGACAGCCCAGGGCCGGCACTGCCGCCCAGAGCACCCCGGCACTGCCGGCCTGACGCCTTTGACGCCCAAATCAGTCCCAGGCCGGCACTGCCGCCCGAGAACCACCGGCACTGCCGGCCCCTCAAAGTCAACTACATCTGGACCAGTCGTTTAAATCCTGTGGCTGTGTACTTTTCGCAAATGACTAAGTTACCCTTCCCCAGATCTGGACTATATATAAGCTTGCTCCAGCCACGAATTAGGGTTAGATTAGAACCAAGAAGAACTTGAGCTTTGCTCTTACCCCACGAGGGAAACCCTACCATAGTCCTAGATCTTGTATCACTCGATCTCCTTGTCGAAACCTTGTGATCTCTTTGGTGACTTCTATCAATCGTTGGTCTTTTGCTTGCACTTCTACCTTTGGGTCTTTTGCTTGCACTAATACCTACCTTTGATCTTTTCACCCTTCTAGATCTCTCGGGTTCGATTCGTCGATCTCTTTGCGGGACTTCTACCGGAAGGTCTTTTCCTACAACCTTTATCGAATTGGTGGTTCGGGCCAACGAGGTTTGTGTGCGTGTGTGAGTTTGTATCCCCCGATTCCCCTTCGTGTTCTTCGCGTTCTTCCACCTCCCCCACGAATTCCACCCAAATCCGTGAAGATCGGGCACACCCTTGGGCTTAGCCCTCATCATATGGTATCAAGAGCTCCTTGGTTGCCACGGATTTGACCCCCACACCCCCAAAAAAATTCTTGAGAAAATGTTCGAAAATCCAAAAAATAGCCCTAAATTGGCCTTGGTTGGATCTGACAAATTGTTGAGTTTTTGGTGGTTTTGTTCCAATAGAAACTTGTCCTTGGTGTTGATCTACAATTCCCCCAACTTTTCCCATCTGATTGTGCCAATTTTCCCACGAAATCGAAGATTTTCGGGTCAGTTTTCCGCCAAATCGACGAACAGCCGCGACCAGGCCGGCACTGCCGCCAGGAAAGGACCGACACTGCCGCTGAGGCCGGCACTGCCGCCCCCCCAGACGCCGGCACTGCCGGTGGCCCGAATTTTTCACAGCTTTCTTCGTTTTCGTTTTGGCACTTCCTATTTGTGTTTGGACTTCGGTTTGAGTGCCATTTCAGCTACCACAAGCTTCCGCAACATCGACAACGACGACGACACCCCGAGGATCCAAGCGGTTCATTTGACACCTTCCACCACCATAGCAAGTTCAAGATCGTCGGCCACCATCTTCAAGTGGTATAACTTGCCCTTTTCCCTGTAGCCCTATCCTCCTTTGCGTACATTTCCCATTGAGAGTGGCTTTCTAGTGTTGCGAAGCATTGTGCAAGCGTCCCGACCGTGAGGGTGTGTGTGTGTTGAGCAAAGCTAAGAAGAAAGCTCGTTGTGAAAAGATAAGCAAAAGAAGTGTGACATACTTACATAGATAGTAGTATCGTTACATCGTGAGAAAAAGAAGGAAAAAAATACAAAAAGAAAAAGAGTGTGAGTGACACCTATACACAAAAGAGTCCAAAGTTTATAAGCAAAAGAGAGAAAAGAGAAGAGAGGCGTCTTGCGCAAATCTTGTTTCTTCTCAATTTTGCAACCAAGCCACGGTCTCTCTTGCGTTAGCGTGACACCGAGCTAGTAGTCTTTGTTAGGACCAATTTTGTTCGTGCTCATTTTCTTTGGTCGCGCTAACCCCATTTTGTCCCGTGCGTGTGTTCCACATTGTGTATGCCTTTTGTGATCACCGCCTTTGACTTGTGACTTTTGGATCTTACCCACTTTTAACAATAGACTCTTCGTTTGGTTCTTCCATTTGGCTTTCCACATCCATACCTAACACCATATAGAGTTTTGTTTTGTGTGTGTGGATACATATCGGTTGTCCTCCGACTTCAAACACCTTTTCGATTTTTGTTTGTAAGTTTTGACACTTTTGGTAGTTTTTCCTAACCACCCACCACACAGTTGTTGTTTTAGTTGTAACCATGTCTAGTGGAGAACGGAACCAACTACCGATGACGCGGCACCAACATTGGATAGCTACTTGATCCGTGCAGTTGACACGTCCGTTGGGAACCCCAAGAGGAAGGTGTGATGCGCACAGCGGCAAGTTTCCCTCAGTAAGAAACCAAGGTTTAATCGAACCAGTAGGAGTCAAGAAGCACGTTGAAGGTTGATGGCGGCGGGATGTAGTGCGGCGCAACACCAGGGATTCCGGCGCCAACGTGGAACCTGCACAACACAACCAAAGTACTTTGCCCCAACGAAACAGTGAGGTTGTCAATCTCACCGGCTTGCTGTAACAAAGGATTAGATGTATAGTGTGGATGATGATTGTTTGCAGAAAACGAGTAAAGAACAAGTATTGCGAGTAGATTGTATTTCAGATGTAAAAGAATGGACCGGGGTCCACAGTTCACTAGAGGTGTCTCTCCCATAAGATAGCATGTTGGGTGAACAAATTACGATCGGGCAATTGACAAATAGAGAGGGCATAACAATGCACATACATGACATGATGAATATTGTGAGATTTAATTGGGCATTACGACAAAGTACATCGACCGCTATCCAGCATGCATCTATGCCTAAAAAGTCCACCTTCGAGTTATCATCCGAACCCCTTCCAGTATTAAGTTGCAAAACAACGAGACAATTGCATTAAGTATGGTGCGTAATGCAATCAATAACTACATCCTCGGACATAGCATCAATGTTTTATCCCTAGTGGCAACAAGCACATCCACAACCTTAGAACTTTACATCCATCGTCCCGCATTTAATGGAGGCATGAACCCACTATCGAGCATAAATACTCCCTCTTGGAGTTAAGAGCAAAAACTTGGCCGGAGCCTCTACTAATAACGGAGAGCATGCAAGATCATAAACAACACATATGTAATAGATTGATAATCAACATAACATAGTATTCTCTATCCATCGGATCCCGACAAACACAACATATAGAATTACGGATAGATGATCTTGATCATGTTAGGCAGCTCACAAGATCCGACAATGAAGCACATGAGGAGAAGACAACCATCTAGCTACTGCTATGGACCCATAGTCCAGGGGTGAACTACTCACTCATCACTCCGGAGGCGACCATGGCGGTGAAGAGTCCTCCGGTAGATGAATCCCCTCTCCGGCAGGGTGCCGGAGGTGATCTCCAGAATCCCCCGAGATGGGATTGGCGGCGGCGTCTCAGTAAGGTTTTCCGTATCGTGGCTCTCGGTACTGGGGGTTTCGCGACGAAGGCTATTTGTAGGCGGAAGGGCAGGTAAAGGGGCGACGCGAGGGGCCCACACGACAGGCCGGCGCGGCCAGGGCCTGGGCCGCGCCGCCCTGGTGTGTCGCCACCTCGTGGCCCCACTTCGACTCTCCCTCGGACTTCTGGAAGCTTCGTGCAAAAATAGGACCCTGGGCGTTGATTTCGTCCAATTCCGAGAATATTTCTTTACTAGGATTTCGAAACCAAAAACAGCGAGAAAACAGCAACTAGCTCTTCGGCATCTTGTTAATAGGTTAGTGCCGGAAAATGCATAAATACGACATATAATGTGTATAAAACATGTAGATATCATCAATAATGTGGCATGGAACATAAGAAATTATCGATACGTCGGAGACGTATCAGCATCCCCAAGCTTAGTTCCTGCTCGTCCCGAGCAGGTAAACGATAACAAAGATAATTTCTGGAGTGACATGCCATCATAACCTTGATCATACTATTGTAAACATATGTAATGAATGCAGCGATCAAAACAATGGTAATGACATGAGTAAACAACTGAATCATAAAGCAAAGACTTTTCATGAATAGTACTTAAAGACAAGCATCAATAAGTCTTGCATAAGAGTTAACTCATAAAGCAATAAATCAAAGTAAAGGTATTGAAGCAACACAAAGGAAGATTAAGTTTCAGCGGTTGCTTTCAACTTGTAACATGTATATCTCATGGATAATTGTCAACATAGAGTAATATAACAAGTGCAATATGCAAGTATGTAGGAATCAATGCACGAGTTCACACAAGTGTTTGCTTCTTGCGGTGGAGAGAAATAGGTGAACCGACTCAACATAAAAGTAAAAGAAAGGTCCTTCGCAGAGGAAAGCATCGATTGCTATATTTGTGCTAGAGCTTTTATTTTGAAAACATGAAACAATTTTGTCAACGGTAGTAATAAAGCATATGTATCATGTAAATTATATCTTACAAGTTGCAAGCCTCATGCATAGTATACTAATAGTGCCCGCACCTTGTCCTAATTAGCTTGGACTACCGGGATCATCGCAATACACATGTTTTAACCAAGTGTCACAAAGGGGTACCTCCATGCCGCTCGTACAAACGTCTAAGGAGAAAGCTCGCATTTTGGATTTCTCGCTTTTGATTATTCTCAACTTAGACATCCATACCGGGACAACATGGACAACGAGATAATGGACTCCTCTTTAATGCATAAGCATGTAGCAACAATTAGTGTTCTCATATGAGATTGAGGATATATGTCCAAAACTGAAACTTCCACCATGATTCATGGATTTAGTTAGCGGCCCAATGTTCTTCTCTAACAATATGCATGCTCTAACCATTGAAGTGGTAGATCTCTCTTACTTCAGACAAGACGGACATGCATAGCAACTCACATGATATTCAACAAAGAGTAGTTGATGGCGTCCCCAGAAAACATGGTTATCGCACAACAAGCAACTTAATAAGAGATAAAGTGCATAAGTACATATTCAATACCACAATAGTTTTTAAGCTATTTGTCCCATGAGCTATATATTGTAAAGGTAGGGAATGAATTTTTTTTTTAAAGGTAGCACTCAAGCAATTTACTTTGGAATGGCGGAGAAATACCATGTAGTAGGTAGGTATGGTGTACACAAATGGCATAGTGGTTGGCTCAAGGATTTTGGATGCATGAGAAGTATTCCCTCTCGATACAAGGTTTAGGCTAGCAAGGTTTATTTGAAACAAACACAAGGATGAACCGGTGCAGCAAAACTCACATAAAAGACATATTGTAAACATTATAAGACTCTACACCGTCTTCCTTGTTGTTCAAACTCAATACTAGAAATTATCTAGACTTTTAGAGAGACCAAATATGCAAACCAGATTTAGCAAGCTCTATGTATTTCTTCATTAATAGGCGCAAAGTATATGATGCAAGAGCTTAAACATGAGCACAACAATTGCCAAGTATCAAATTATTCAAGACATTTTAGAATTACTACATGTAGCATTTCCCGATTCCAACCATATAACAATTTAACGAAGAAGATTCAACCTTCGCCATGAATACTATGAGTAAAGCCTAAGGACATATTTGTCCATATGCAACTGCGGAGCGTGTCTCTCTCCCACACAATGAATGCTAGGATCCATTTTATTCAAACAAAAAAAAAACAAAAACAAACCGACGCTCCAAGCAAAGTACATAAGATGTGACGGAATAAAAATATAGTTTCAGGGGAGGAACCTGATAATGTTGTCGATGAAGAAGGGGATGCCTTGGGCATCCCCAAGCTTAGACGCTTGAGTCTTCTTAAAATATGCAGGGGTGAACCACCGGGGCATCCCCAAGCTTAGAGCTTTCACTCTCCTTGATCATATTGTATCATCCTCCTCTCTTGATCCTTGAAAACTTCCTCCACACCAAACTCGAAACAACTCATTAGAGGGTTAGTGGACAATAAAAATTAACATGTTCAGAGGTGACACAATCATTCTTAACACTTCTGGACATTGCATAAAGCTACTGGACATTAATGGAACAAAGAAATTCATCCATCATAGCAAAAGAGGCAATGCGAAATAAAAAGGCAGAATCTGTCAAAACAGAACAGTCCGTAAAGATGGATTTTATTGAGGCACCAGACTTGCTCAAATGAAAATGTCCAAATTGAATGAAAGTTGCGTACATATCTGAGGATCACGCACGTAAATTGGCATAATTTTCTGAGCTACCTACGAGAGGGCAAGTCGAAATTCGTGACAGCAAAGAAATCTGTTTCTGCGCGAGTAATCCAAATCTAGTATGAACCTTACTATCAACGACTTTACTTGGCACAACAAAGCACAAAACTAAGATAAGGAGAGGTTGCTACAGTAGTAAACAACTTCCAAGACTCAAATATAAAACAAAAATACTGTAGTAAAAATATGGGTTGTCTCCCATAAGCGCTTTTCTTTAACGCCTTTCAGCTAGGCGCAGAAAGTGTATATCAAGTATTATCAAGAGATGGAGCATCGGCATTACCTTGGGCTTTACCCTTACCTTTCTTGTTATTTTTCTTACTCTTTGGCTTAGGGAATATATGTCTACCCCCGGGTGTAGAGGTGAATTTTAGGGTGCCTTCTCCCATATCTATGACTGCTCCCAATAGTTTCAGCAGGGATCTTCCGAGTGTGATTTGTCCTGTTCTCGCACATTCAATAACGGGATAATCAATGGATATTGTTCTCCCAAGAATGGTTGTATGCACACCCGCAGCTATTCCTTTAGGAATTATAACAGAGTTATCAATAAGAGTTATTCCTTCTCCCCCTTCAACGAATCCCCAAAGTTTCAAAGATTTATGAATACTCTTAGGCATTAGGCAAAATTCAGTCATAATATCACAATTAGCATGAAGAGTTTGGTCACCGATAACAATTTTAATAGTAGGATCCCATAATGAAGGTTCAGAGTTCATTAAAACTTGATCAAGACGGTTACGAACATATCCATAATTTTCATTCAAGCGAGATGCACTTGTCTCAAGAGTGTTTAATCTATTATAAATGCTAATAAGGGCTGAATCAAAGTTATTAGCTGAATCATGTGATGCAACCAACTTCTTTATGGCATTAAAAGCTTTATCCCCATTGCAATGAAGGAAATCTCCTCCCACTATAGCATCCAAGGCATATCTATAGCGAATCATAAGACCAAAATAAAAATTACTAAGGAGCAAACTTAGAGTCATTTGAGGTTCAGTTTTACGATAAGAAGTAAAAATTCTGGACCAAGCATCTTTAAAACTCTCCTCATCCCCTTGTTTAAAAGTGAAGACTAGTTCCTCAGGTGAAGAAGTAACAAGTGCAGAACTAGACATGGTAACAAAAGTAAAATGCAAGTAACTAATTTTTTTTGTGTTTTTGATATAGAGTGCAAGACAATAAATAAAGTAAAGCTAGCAACTATTTTTTTTTTGTGTTTTGATATAAGTGCAGCAAACAAAGTAGTAAATAAAGTAAAGCAAGACAAAAACAAAGTAAAGAGATTGGATTGTGGAGACTCCCCTTGCAGCGTGTCTTGATCTCCCCGGCAACGGCGCCAGAAATTTGCTTGATGCGTGCAGTTGACACGTCCGTTGGGAACCCCAAGAGGAAGGTGTGATGCGCACAGCGGCAAGTTTCCCTCAGTAAGAAACCAAGGTTTAATCGAACCAGTAGGAGTCAAGAAGCACGTTGAAGGTTGATGGCGGCGGGATGTAGTGCGGCGCAACACCAGGGATTCCGGCGCCAACGTGGAACCTGCACAACACAACCAAAGTACTTTGCCCCAACGAAACAGTGAGGTTGTCAATCTCACCGGCTTGCTGTAACAAAGGATTAGATGTATAGTGTGGATGATGATTGTTTGCAGAAAACAGTAAAGAACAAGTATTGCAGTAGATTGTATTTCAGATGTAAAAAATGGACCGGGGTCCACAGTTCACTTGAGGTGTCTCTCCCATAAGATAAATAACATGTTGGGTGAACAAATTACAGTCGGGCAATTGACAAATAGAGAGGGCATAACAATGCACATACACGACATGATGAATATTGTGAGATTTAATTGGGCATTACGACAAAGTACATAGACCGCTATCCGACATGCATCTATGCCTAAAAAGTCCACCTTCGAGGTTATCATCCGAACCCCTTCCGGTATTAAGTTGCAAAACAACGGACAATTGCATTAAGTATGGTGCGTAATGTAATCAATAACTACATCCTCGGACATAGAATCAATGTTTTATCCCTAGTGGCAACAGACACATCCACAACCTTAGAACTTTCTCATCACTTGTCCCAGATTTAATGGAGGCATGAACCCACTATCGAGCATAAATACTCCCTCTTGGAGTTAAGAGCAAAAACTTGGCCGAGCCTCTACTAATAACGGAGAGCATGCAAGATCATAAACAACACATAGGTAATAGATTGATAATCAACATAACATAGTATTCTCTATCCATCGGATCCCGACAAACACAACATATAGAATTACGGATAGATGATCTTGATCATGTTAGGCAGCTCACAAGATCCGACAATGAAGCACATGAGGAGAAGACAACCATCTAGCTACTGCTATGGACCCATAGTCCGGGGGTGAACTACTCACTCATCACTCCGGAGGCGACCATGGCGGTGAAGAGTCCTCCGGGAGATGAATCCCCTCTCCGGCAGGGTGCCGGAGGTGATCTCCGAATCCCCGAGATGGGATTGGCGGCGGCGGCGTCTCAGTAAGGTTTTCCGTATCGTGGCTCTCGGTACTGGGGGTTTCGCGACGAAGGCTATTTGTAGGCGGAAGGGCAGGTAAAGGGGCGACGCGAGGGGCCCACACGACAGGCCGGCGCGGCCAGGGCCTGGGCCGCGCCGCCCTGGTGTGTCGCCACCTCGTGGCCCCACTTCGACTCTTCCTCGGACTTCTGGAAGCTTCGTGCAAAAATAGGACCCTGGGCGTTGATTTCGTCCAATTCCGAGAATATTTCTTTACTAGGATTTCTGAAACCAAAAACAGCAGAAAACAAGAACTGGCTCTTCGGCATCTTGTTAATAGGTTAGTGCCAGAAAATGCATAAATACGACATATAATGTGTATAAAACATGTAGATATCATCAATAATGTGGCATGGAACATAAGAAATTATCGATACGTCGGAGACGTATCACTACTCAAGCCGTCCACTCCAAGCTCAGTGAACTAGAAGCAATGATGGAAGATACCACCTTACGCTATGAAGAAAGAGCTCAAGTGCAAAGGAGAGACTTCAACAACCAAGTTCAAGACCTCCATGAGAAGATTGACGCTCAAGGCCAAGAGTTGAAAGCAACACTCGCCATACAAGGCCAAGAATGTGTTGCGGTCAGAAACCCACCGGCGAGCAGCGACGGGCAACACAGTAGAGCCGGGAGGCTCCCAGGATTGCAGTTGACCCTGGTCCCTCGGGCGACGGCCCGCAATGCCTTCTGGCACACGTCCTGGTGCTTACGAGGGCGTGCCACCTGACCTATACCTGGTCAGGAAGGTGATGGATTACTTCGACTAGTTTCCTGCATGCCAAACACGTAAACATTAAATACGAGCCCCGATCGGCTCTTAAGTTGTTCTGTGGATCGGCTCCAAGAGCCGATTGCCCCATGGTTTATGTTAGGTTTATAAGGACATGGGGATCATGCTTTATCAATATCAAGCTAAACTAATCTACGATAGTCTAGGGTTTTCACCGTATAATCGGAACATCCTATGCGTAATTGAGCCTAGCAGATACGTAAGATGATGGAAAACCAACCCTAAAGAGGCCTAAAAACCAACGTGAAGTTGATCCCCGGAACAATCCCTCTAGAGCTTAATAAACCACACCTTACGCACTACCGGATCCTTCAACCCGTTTACAAGGCCTAACCATACGGATATCAAACCAATCCTTGAAGAACAAGGAGCAACTATAACAGATTAGATCTACTAAATAACGAATCAAGCAAGATGCTGCCCTTACACCTAAAATAGGTGTAAGGGCAGCTAGATATCAAGGGGTAGCATAGCTAAACAAGTACATCGTGAAAGCATTGTCATCAACCCCAAAACACCTAAGATAAGGGTGTTGCTCGCCATCAAAAAGGCTTCAGCACGAGCAACACCAACAACGAATAAACCGATACTGCCTAGATCGCAAGATGCGATCTAGGCAACATGTTGCTTACCCGGGAGAAACCCTCGAAACAAGGGGTGGCGATGCGCCTAGATTGATTTGTTGTGAACGTGATCGTCCTCCTTTCTCAATAACCCTAGATACATATTTATAGTCCGTAGACTGTCTAACTTGGGAATAAACCCAATCGTGTACGAGCTAAACTCTATCTCTTAATTCTAACCGACACGTAACCTACTATAATTTACAGATACAAGGGCAATCTAGCCCAATTCCTCGGGCAAGGCCGGTTCAGAGACACTTCAATACACATGTCTTCTAAGCCCATCTTCGGTCACGGCCCATCTCCAGACTTGGTTGAATTCTGGTGATAACACATGCCCCCCTGGTTTTGGCAATGATAATTTCAAAACCACTCTGTTTTTTCTGCTTCGTAGGGTCACGCCGTGGCAGAGCAGAACTGTCGCAGAATCTCTCATCATGATGCCTTGCCTTCTCAGCTTCTCTGCACGACTTGACAGATTCGGCACCATGTCCTCGAAAACCGTCACGGCATTAAATCTCCACTATATCCCCTTTTATTTAACCGCGTCGAGCAACTCGCTTCTTCATCCCCTTCCTCAGTACTAGCCACCGAAAAGCCCTCCTCCACCATGGACTCATCCTCCTCCTCTGCTGTATCGGCTCTCTCCTTCCAATCTTCTTCCTCAAGCGAGCCGATGCCAGAGCACAACCAATGGGATGAGCCGGAGTGGGACTTCGACTTCGTGCCAGATGGCCCACCCGAGGCCCTCGTCGGGTCAGATGGCGACTTGCCCCTGACCGATGGGAGGACGACCTCCGGTTCCTCATCGACGGGGAACTGGTGGCGGAGAGTGAGGATGACCTCCTTTCCTGGGGTAGCTTCACCCCCTCCGACGAAGAGGAAGTAGAGGAGGATGAGGAGGACGATGCCTCCTCCAACGAGGAGGAAGAGGAGGACGACACCTCCTCCGACGAGCCGCCGGCGAAGCGCTTCCGCGGCTGGGCCTGGTCGGATGACGATGAAGACGACGATGATGAGGAGGAAGAAGCCCCCATGAGTAGGAAGAAGCCCCCATTGAGGGCTACGGTAGTAGCGACGAGGAGCTCGCCAGCAGCAGCACCGGCGGCGGCTACAACGGCGACGACGAGGACAGCGACGGTCCTTAGAGTAGGGACCACTTAGCATAGGACTAGTAGTAGCATCTGTCCTCCTTTTGTTCCTCCGTTCCTGAGCAATCGGCTCCTCCTTGTAAAAAATCCCCTTTTTAAATCAATGAAGAAGGATTCCATGCTTAATTCTTCCGATTATCAAAATAAATCATTGCTCGAGAAGCCGATGGCAATACATCGGTCTTTGCCCAAAACGCCAACAAGGCCAGTCCCACAATCGAATGTAAAATTGAATGAACAGTTGTTCCTCTATAGTCGATGGCTTCGCATCGGCTTTCAGCTCTAAAGTCGATGGTCAGTGCATCGGCTATGCTTTTGTTTAGATTTTTTTTTATCGGCCGATTCCATACATCGGCCCCATATTCCACTGCTCAAGTTGATGAATTTTTTTTTTACTGGCCGATTTAAAATCGGCCCCCGTATTTCACTGCCCATCATCCCACATACTTGAGAAATACTTCTTGAGATGTTGGCCATTGACGGCCACTGGGAACTTCACACCATCCAACTGCTCAAGCATATATGCATTGCCCTTTAGGACCTGGTCAACCCTATACGGCCCGTGCCAATTTGGAGACCATTTACCATACGCCTTGTCCTTAGTCCCCAACGGCAATACAGCTTCCCATACCAGATCACCAACGTGGAACTCCTTTGGCTTCACCTTCTTATTATATGCACGAGCCACCTTGGCCTTGTTCTCCTTAATTTTCTCAAGTGACCAAAGTCTAAGTTCCGTCAGATCCTCAACGCTATCACTCATCGGGGCTGCATATTCTTCAGTTGTCAAGTCATTCTGAAACGTGACACGTCTCGATCCAGCCGTGATCTCCCAGGGTAACACGGCTTCTTGTCCATAGACCAGATGGTACGGCGAGGTTTTTACCGCTCCATGACATGACATGCGATAAGCCCATAAAGCCTCCGACAAAACCTCGTGCCAACGCCTAGGGTACTCGTCGATCTTTCTCTTAATCAGCTTGATAAGGCTTTTGTTGGACGCTTCAGCCTGCCCATTTGCTTGAGCATAGTATGGAGATGATCGGATCAACTTAATTCCCATGCTCTCGCAGAAATCTCTGAACTCGCGAGAAACGAAAACTGAACCTCTATCGGCCGTGATGGTCTGGGGAATCCCAAATCTGTGGATGACATGCTCTTTCACGAAACTGATAACGTCCTTCGATGCCACAGACTTCATAGGGACGGCCTCCACCCATTTAGTGAAATAATCTGTAATGGCCAAGATCCACTCGTGGCCTTTGCTCGATGCAGGATGGATTTTGCCGATCATGTCCATGCCCCATCCTCGAAATGGCCAAGGCTTGATGATAGGTTCATTGCTGATGCGGGTACCATCTGAATGCTCCCAAACTTCTGACATGATTGACACCCTTTATAGTAATTGAAACAGTCCTCAAGCATGGTGGGCCAATAAAACCCTGATCGCCTGATCAACCACTTCATCTTATGAGCCGATTGATTCCACAGGCGCCTTCATGTACCTCGTGTAAGAGCCGATTTGCCTCGGCTGTTCCCAAACATTTGAGAAGTAACCCTTCCAAGGTCCTGTAGAACATGTCATCTCCAATAAGGACGTACTTCATGGCTTTGTACCTTATCCGTTTAGGTGCCCCCGAGCCGGATCTTTCAAGTAATTGAAGATATCGGCTCTCCAATCATCTGGCTCCATGAAATGTATTTGGACATCGGCTCCTTCCACTGTCTCCTTATAGCCTGATGCCATCTGTGCGAGATCGTTCGCCTCCGTATTCTGTGACCTCGGAACCCAGTTGAAGTTTATGTACCTAAATTGTGTCATCAGCTCTCGGCAATGCATCCATAACGGGAAGAGCGACTCGCTCTCACACTTGTTTTCGTCCGTGAGCTGGGAGATCACCAACTTTGAGTCTCCAAAGAGTTCCACTGCATCGCCCGGCTTCAATTAGCAACTCCATCCCCTTACGTAATGCTTCATACTCAGCAACATTATTGGTGCAAGGGGTAGATAGCTCGATGGAGAAGGTGTAGGTTGCCCCCGGGCGACACGAGTAGGATGCCGATGCCGCAACCATCATCGCAAACTGACCCATCGAAGAACATGGCCCATGCACGTATAGACAGTGCTGCTATATTAGTGTTGATTCGTTCAGCGATTAGATCGGCCAAGGCCTGTCCTAGTGTCCTTTGACTGCTTTCGCAGGTTGATACCGGAGATCCAATTCCGATAACAAACATCCATTTACCGAGTCGGCCTTTCAAAACAGGAGCCGACATCATGTGCTTGATGACGTCTGATTTGCAGATGATGACAATTTCTGCCGTCAGAAAGATGTGACGAAGCTTGGTGCAGGTAAAAAATAGACAGAGGCACAACTTCTCGATCTCCGGGTACCTCGTTTCTGCATCCAACATCCTTCGCCGAGGTAGAAAGCAACTCTTTCCATGCCATCATAGATTTGTACGACCACCGAGGCGATAGAAGTATCGGCTACGACGGGTAAATATAGAATGGCCTGTCTTGTTCGAGGCGGAACCAACACGGGCGGCTTCGTTAAATACTCTTTAATCTCATCAAACGCTCGTTGTTGCTCTGCCCCCGCTGAAACTCCTCATCGGGCTTGATTTTTACCAATCCCATGAACGGCTCAATTCGTCCTGACAGATTAGAGATGAACCTTCTGACGAAATTGATTTTGCCGATGAGACTTTGGAGTTCCTTCTTGGTGGTAGGTGGCTTCATTGCTCACACTGCTGATACGTCTCCGACGTATCGATAATTTCTTATGTTCCATGCTACATTATTGATGATATCTACATGTTTTATACACATTATATGTCGTATTTATGCATTTTCCGGCACTAACCTATTAACGAGATGCCGAAGAGCCGATTCGTTGTTTTCTGCTGTTTTTGGTTTCAGAAATCCTAGTAAAGAAATATTCTCGGAATTGGACGAAATCAACGCCCAGGGTCCTATTTTGCCACGAAGCTTCCAGAAGACCGAAGGAGAGTCGAAGTGGGGCCACAAGGTGGCCAGACACCAGGGCGGCGCGGCCCGAGCCCCGGCCGCGCCGGCCCGTCGTGCCGGGCCCCTCGTGACGCCCCTTTACCTGCCCTTCCGCCTACAAATAGCCTCCGTCGCGAAACCCCAGTACCGAGAGCCACGATAAGGAAAACCTTACTGAGACGCCGCCGCCAATCCCATCTCGGGGGATTCTGGAGATCACCTCCGGCACCTCGCCGGAGAGGGGATTCATCTCCCGGAGGACTCTTCACCGCCATGGTCGCCTCCGGAGTGATGAGTGAGTAGTTCACCCCTGGACTATGGGTCCATAGCAGTAGCTAGATGGTTGTCTTCTCCTCATTGTGCTTCATTGTTGGATCTTGTGAGCTGCCTAACATGATCAAGATCATCTATCTGTAATACTATATGTTGTGTTTGTCGGGATCCGATGGATAGAGAATACTATGTTATGTTAATTACCAATCTATTACCTATGTGTTGTTTATGATCTTGCATGCTCTCCGTTATTAGTAGAGGCTCTGGCCAAGTTTTTGCTCTTAACTCCAAGAGGGAGTATTTATGCTCGATAGTGGGTTCATGCCTCCATTAAATGCGGGACAATGGATGAGAAAGTTCTAAGGTTGTGGATGTGCTTGTTGCCACTAGGGATAAAACATTGATGCTATGTATAAGGATGTAGTTATTGATTACATTACGCACCATACTTAATGCAATTGTCTCGTTGTTTTGCAACTTAATACTCGGAAGGGGTTCGGATG
Source organism: Lolium rigidum (assembly GCF_022539505.1). Lineage (NCBI taxonomy): Eukaryota > Viridiplantae > Streptophyta > Magnoliopsida > Poales > Poaceae > Lolium > Lolium rigidum. Next base: position 84,302,649 of record NC_061514.1, on the reverse strand, counting down.
ATAACCTGAAGGTGGACTTTTTAGGCATAGATGCATGCTGGATAGCGGTCTATGTACTTTGTCGTAATGCCCAATTAAATCTCACTATATTTATCATGTCATGTATGTGCATTGTTATGCCATCTCTATTTGTCAATTGCCCGACTGTAATTTGTTCACCCAACATGCTTTTATCTTATGGGAGAGACACCTCTAGTGAACTGTGGACCCCGGTCCTATTCTTTACATCGCATACAATCTACTGCAATACTTGTTTTACTGGTTTTCTGCAAACAATCATCTTCCACACAATACGGTTAATCCTTTGTTACAGCAAGCCGGTGAGATTGACAACCTCACTGTTTCGTTGGGGCAAAGTACTTTGGTTGTGTTGTGCAGGTTCCACGTTGGCGCCGGAATCCCTGGTGTTGCGTCGCATTACATTCCGCCACCATCAACCTTCAACGTGCTTCTTGGCTCCTCCTGGTTCGATAAACCTTGGTTTCTTTCTGAGGGAAAACTTGCTATCGTCCGCATCACACCTTCCTCTTGGGGTTCCCAACGGACGTGTGTCAACCGCACGCATCAAGACTCGATTTTCGGCGCCGTTGCCGGGGAGATCAAGACACGCTGCAAGGGGAGTCTCCACTTCCCAATCTCTTTACTTTGTTTTTGTCTTGCTTTATTTTATTTACTACTTTGTTTGCTGCACTTAAACAAAACACACAAAAAATAGTTGCTAGCTTTACTTTATTTACTATCTTGTTTGCTATATCAAAAACACACAAAAATTTAGTTTACTTGCATTTATTTTATCTAGTTTGCTTTATTTACTACTGCTAAAATGGCTACCCCTGAAAATACTAAGTTGCGTGACTTCACAAACACAAATAATAATAATTTCTTATGCACACCTATTGCTCCACCTGCTACTACATCAGAATTCTTTGAAATTAAACCTGCTTTACTGAATCTTGTCATGAGAGAGCAATTTTCTGGTATTAGTTCTGATGATGCTGCTGCCCATCTTAATAATTTTGTTGAACTATGTGAAATGCAAAAGTATAAGGATGTAGATGGTGATATTATTAAATTGAAATTGTTTCCTTTCTCATTAAGAGGAAGAGCTAAAGATTGGTTGCTATCTTTGCCTAAGAATAAATAGTATTCATTCATGGACTAAATGTAAGGATGCTTTTATTGGTAGATATTATCCTCCCGCTAAAATTATATCTTTGAGAAGTAGCATAATGAATTTCAAGCAATTAGATAATGAACATGTTGCTCAAGCATGGGAGAGAATGAAATCTTTGGTAAAGAATTGCCCAACCCATGGACTGACTACTTGGATGATCATCCAAACCTTCTATGCAGGACTAAATTTTTCTTCGCGGAATTTATTGGATTCAGCTACTGGAGGTACCTTTATGTCCATCACTTTGGGGGCGGCTACAAAGCTTCTTGATGATATGATGATAAATTACTCTGAATGGCACACGGAAAGAGCTCCACAAGGTAAGAAGGTAAATTCTGTTGAAGAAACCTCCTCCTTGAGTGATAAGATTGATGTGATTATGTCTATGCTTGTGAATGGTAGATCTAATGTTGATCCAAATATTGTTCCTTTAGCTTCATTGGTTGCTCAAGAAGAAAATGTTGATGTGAATTTCATTAAAAACAATAATTTCAACAACAATGCTTATAGGAACAATTCTGGTAATAACTATAGGCCATATCCTCGCTAGTGGTAATGATTATGGTAATTCTTATGGTAGATATGAGGAAAAGATGCTAGAAATTGAAAGATCCACTAAGAACTTTATGCAATCACAATATGAGAAAAATCAATTGTTTACTAAAACTATGAATGAACAATCTACCTTGTTGAAAAATATAGGAAATCAACTTGAAAACTTGAATAGGGAGATTTCTGGTTTGCAAACTAAAATTTCAAATGCCGAAACCCGAATCTCATACATGTCCGCGTCACAATCCTCTTTAAATAATAAAATGGCTGCTAAACCTGAGGATATTGATAATAAGATTACTACTACAGCAAATGCCATCCAAGTTAGAATTAATGAGAATATAAGATTAATGGCTGAATTGCGTGCTAGGTGGGATAGAGAAGAAAATGAAAAACTAGCTAAAGAGAATAATGTAACTAAAGTTTGGACTATTACCACCACAAGTAATGTTGATTCCTCACATGTTGCTGCACCTCCTACTATCAATGGTAAAATAATTGGTGTTGGCAATGTTTCTGCCCCTAGTGCAAAGCGTACAAAACTGCCCGAAACTGCTAAAACTGCTGAAACTGCCTGTGATAAAACTGCTGAAATTTTTTCCAACATTGGGGATGATGATCCCATTGCTTTAGATTGTAATGGTTTGGATTTTGATGATTGCCACATCTCTGAAGTTATAAAGTTCTTACAAAAACTTGCTAAGAGTCCCAATGCTAGTGCTATAAACTTGGCTTTCACGAAACATATTACAAATGCTCTCATAAAAGCTAGAGAAGAGAAACTAAAACTTGAAACTTCTATTCCTAGAAAGCTAGAAGATGGTTGGGAGCCCATCATTAAAATGAGGGTCAATGATTTTGATTGCAATGCTTTATGTGATCTTGGTGCAAGTATTTCTGTTATGCCTAAGAAAGTCTATGATATGCTTGACTTGCCACCATTGAAAAATTGTTATTTGGATGTTAATCTCGCTGATAATGCTAAAAAGAAACCTTTGGGGAGAGTTGATAATGTTCATATTATGGTTAACAATAACCTTGTCCCCGTTGATTTTGTTGTCTTGGATATTGAATGCAATGCATCTTGCCCCATTATATTGGGAAGACCTTTTCTTCGAACCGTTGGTGCTACTATTGATATGAAGGAAGGTAATATTAAATATCAATTTCCTCTCAAGAAAGGTATGGAACACTTCCCTAGAAAAAGAATGAAGTTACCTTATGATTCTATTATTAGAGCAAATTATGATGTTGATGCTTCATCTCTTGATAATACTTGATTTACACTTTCTGCGCCTAGCTGAAAGGCGTTAAAGAAAAGCGCTTATGGGAGACAACCCATGTTTTTACTACAGTATTTTTGTTTTATATTTGAGTCTTGGAAGTTGTTTACTACTGTAGCAACCTCTACTTATCTTAGTTTTGTGCTTTGTTGTGCCAAGTAAAGTCTTTGATAGTAAGGTTCATACTAGATTTGGATTACTGCGCAAGTCACAGATTTCTTTGCTGTCACGAATCTGGGCCTAATTCTCTGTAGGTAACTCAGAAAATTATGCCAATTTACGTGAGTGATCCTCAGATATATACTAAACTTTCATTAAATTTGGGCATTTTCATTTGAGCAAGTCTGGTGCCTCAATAAAATCCATCTTTACAGACTGTTCTGTTTTGACAGATTCTGCCTTTTATTTCGCATTGCCTCTTTTGCTATGATGGATGAATTTCTTTGTTCCATTAATGTCCAAGTAGCTTTATGCAATGTCCAGAAGTGTTAAGAATGATTGTGTCACCTCTGAACATGTTAATTTTTATTGTACACTAACCCTCTAATGAGTTGTTTCGAGTTTGGTGTGGAGGAAGTTTTCAAGGATCAAGAGAGGGAAATGATACAATATGATCAAGGAGAGTGAAAGCTCTAAGCTTGGGGATGCCCGGTGGTTCACCCCTGCATATTCTAAGAAGACTCAAGCGTCTAAGCTTGGGGATGCCCAAGGCATCCCCTTCTTCATCGACAACATTATCAGGTTCCTCCCCTGAAACTATATTTTTATTCCGTCACATCTTATATACTTTGCTTGGAGCGTCGGTTTGTATTTGTTTTTGTTTTTGTTTGAATAAAATGGATCCTAGAATTCATTGTGTGGGAGAGAGACACGCTCCGCTGTTGCATATGGACAAATATGTCCTTAGACTTTACTCATAGTATTTAAGGCGAAGGTTGAATCTTCTTCGTTAAATTGTTATATGGTTGGAATCGGAAAATGCTACATGTAGTAATTCTAAAATGTCTTGGATAATTTGATACTTGGCAATTGTTGTGCTCATGTTTAAGCTCTTGCATCATATACTTTGCACCCATTAATGAAGAAATACATAGAGCTTGCTAAAGTTTGGTTTGCATATTTGGTCTCTCTAAAGTCTAGATAATTTCTAGTATTGAGTTTTGAACAACAAAGAAGACGGTGTAGAGTCTTATAATGTTTACAATATGTCTTTTATGTGAGTTTTGTCTGCACCGGTTCATCCTTGTGTTTGTTTCAAATAACCTTGCTAGCCTAAACCTTGTATCGAGAGGGAATACTTCTCATGCATCCAAAATCCTTGAGCCAACCACTATGCCATTTGTGTCCACCATACCTACCTACTACATGGTATTTCTCCGCCATTCCAAAGTAAATTGCTTGAGTGCTACCTTTAAAATTCCATCATTCGCCTTTACAATATATAGCTCATGGGACAAAATAGCCTAAAAACTATTGTGGTATTGAATATGTACTTATGCACTTTATCTCTTATTAAGTTGCTTGTTGTGCGATAACCATGTTCCTGGGGACGCCATCAACTACTCTTTGTTGAATATCATGTGAGTTGCTATGCATGTCCGTCTTGTCTCGAAGTAAGAGAGATCTACCACCTTAATGGTTGGAGCATGCATATTGTTAGAGAAGAACATTGTGCCGCTAACTAAAGCCATGAATCATGGTGGAAGTTTCAGTTTTGGACATATATCCTCAATCTCATATGAGAACACTAATTGTTGCCACATGCTTATGCATTAAAGAGGAGTCCATTATCTGTTGTCCATGTTGTCCCGGTATGGATGTCTAAGTTGAGAATAATCAAAAGCGAGAAATCCAAAATGCGAGCTTTCTCCTTAGACCTTTGTACAGGCGGCATGGAGGTACCCCATTGTGACACTTGGTTAAAACATGTGTATTGCGATGATCCGGTAGTCCAAGCTAATTAGGACAAGGTGCGGGCACTATTAGTATACTATGCATGAAGCTTGCAACTTGTAAGATATAATTTACATAACTCATATGCTTTATTACTACCGTTGACAAAATTGATTCATGTTTTCAAAATAAAAGCTCTAGCACAAATATAGCAATCAATGCTTTTCCTCTGCGAAGGACCTTTCTTTTACCTTTTATGTTGAGTCAGTTCACCTATTTCTCTC
>NC_061514.1:84278976-84297363 GCF_022539505.1 Lolium rigidum | reverse complement strand
ATGGCGAGCAACGTAGTTATCTTAGATGTGTTAGGGTTAGCATTGTTCTTCGTATCATATGCTTGTCGTAGTGCAACCCTTATACATCTAGCCGCCCTTACACCTATCTTAGGTGTAGGGGCGGCTCCGCTGATCATTGTTTAGTAGATCCGATCCGTTACGGTTGCTCCTTGTTCTTCAAGGATTAGTTTAATATCCGCAATAGTTAGGCCTTACAAAGGGTTGGAGGATCCGGCGGCGTGTAGGGTGTAATTTGCTAGCCCTAGACGAGGATGTTCCGGGATCAACCTCGTGTTGGTTTTTAGGCCTTGTCTAGGATCGGCATTACGATCACCGTGCGCGAGCGCGAGGCCCAATCGTGAGTAGGATGATCCGATTATGCGGTGAAAACCCTAAATCGTCGTAGATCGCATTAGCTTTATCTTGATCAAGCGAGGACCACCATATATTCGTGACACCTCGTGCGAATCATGGGTGGATCGGCTCTTTGAGCTGATTCACGGGACAACACGAGAGCCGATCGAGGCTCGTATTTAACGTTTACGTGTATGCCATGCGAGAAACTAAGCGAGGCATCATTCAACACCTTCACGACCAGGTATAGGTCAGGTGGCACGCCCTTGCGACAGCATCGGACGTGTGACCGAGGAGGCTTTGCGGGCCGTCGCTGCGAGGAACTGGGGCCAGCCGCAGCCCTAGTTGTTCCCGGCTCTACGGTGTTGCCAGTCGCTGCCCGCCGGTGGGTTTCTGACCGCAACACATTCTGGCACGCCCGGTGGGACAATCTTCGACATCCACCCCATCGCCATCTACATCCGAGATGGCGGAAAGCACTCCGGTCAAGTACGAGGATCGGCGGCGAGCTCAAGAAGAAGCATGACGAGATCAAGGCAGTCCTCGAAGCGAACTCATCGGCTCTTTCCACGGAACCCGCTCCCACGGCGTCGGTGGAAGGGGTTCTCACCGAAGCGCACTCGATGGATCTGTCCGCCCCGTCGGAAGAACGCACTAGGTCGGCTGCGTCGGGAGATCAACTACATGGTGGCTCATTCGTGCTGCACGCCACTCTGAGAGCACGGTGAACGCTTTGGAGCGTGTCGCTCCGCGTGATCCAGGAAATCATGAGCCATCGGTATTCTCCGTCGGGACCAGCTGCGGGGACTTACAAAGGAGAGATACCATTCCGGTCCCGTTCACCGTTGCCATGCGCATTGGCAGCACCAAGAGTGCCGATTTCACCGGCATCCGCCGTTAATATGGTGGAGTATACTTACCATGGAGGGTGCCGGCCGGATCTCTCGTGCAATATCAACATGGTAGGGCTTGGGCACCACTGCTGGTAAGGACGGAGATGAGGGCAGGCTGCTCTCATAGCAAAGACACGAGAGGAAGCCGCTCCACGCGATCGGCTCCGCCAAGGCCGGCAAGCGCTACGTCACGGAGGGAGAAGTGAAGAACATAAGATATCAACGACCTCTCTGCGATCACCTCCTCAACAAGCATGTGAGTCGGTATGACCAACGCCGGCGATACGGCGACGATGATGAAAAAGATCGTCGGCTAGGGACGACGGGAGACGTCGTCGGCATGATCACGACGAGGAGCGATACGAGCGCCAAGCCAAGGAAAAGTCGAGGGAGCAAGACGACGTGGATGAGGCACTGGGAGCTGCCCTTCTTCGGACAACTTGCTGGGATTCAGGGAATGAGGCGATTGCCAACAATCGGCAGCGCGAGAATGCAAACAGAAGAAGAAGGATGCAGCTAACGTGTCCGTGTTCAAACGTCTAGGGCCTCTCCCGCCTCGGAACAAGCACGCTGAGTCTGCTCGGGTGGAAGATCTCGAGGAACTAGAGGACGATGATGAAGAAGACAAGTATCATCGGCCAAGGTGGTGCCCTGATGGGCTCAGCCGTTCCCAGAAGAGAAGGGTTCAGCGTCTACGCGGATTGGAAGAAGCCGAAAGGTTATACCTGCACACGTTGAGGAAGGCACGGCTCTGATTCGGCCGCCAAAATTCAGCGAACCCTGGACGAAGAAGGTCGGCCACAAAGAAAAGAGTGGCGCCCCAAGCAAAGGAAAGCCGATGATGAGACATCGGCTGGCACAAACATGGTCTTCATCCTTCCAACGGAGTTTAGCGCTCAAGGATTATACGAAGCACCTGTGGCACAATTGGACTGCGGCCCACGGCCGGTCATCTTTGAGAAGCCGCGAGAAAGAAGTTACAGGCATACGATGGCCCTGTACTTGCGAGGTTACATCAATGGGCAGCATCGTCAACAAGATGTTGGTGGACACCGGAGCGGCGAGTTAACATTATGCCATACTCCATGCTACGTCGGTTGGGACGCTCCAGCTCGGATCCGATCAAGACCAATGTAACAACGAGCGATTTCAACGGCCAAGCATCGACGCACAAGGTGTTACGAATGTGGATCGACCGTAGGAAGGAAAAGCTGTCCCTACGACGTTCTTTATTGTCGACGGCAAGAGCACCTATGCTGTACTACTAGGGAGAGATTGGATCCACGCCAAGCTGTTGCATTCCATCCACGATGCACCAATGCCTAATACAGTGGGATGGAGATGAAGTAGAAGTCGTCCACGCGGATGATTCAGCCGAGATTTCAACAGCCGGCATGGACGTTTGGGAGACATCAGGCCAAGAGCCACTCTCAGGCATCAATTTGGACGACTGCGAGCGCATCGACGTGACAAAGAACGGGGTTAGGCTGGTTTTATCCACCGGACTGACCGTGTAGCAAGAGCAACATCGATGGACAAATGTGGCGAGGCTGATCCTTGTGATCGGCCCCAAAAATTTATGGAGGAATATTATAAAACCTTCATTGAGCAATTCAACGTGGAGGCCGATTCCGAGCAATCGGCCAAAATTATCCTCACCATCCATTACGCCGGGGTTCAACATTCGATCCAACGGGGAATCCACCGAAGAGCCGATACCTTCAATTCTCTTGACAGAATCGGCTCGGGGGGCACCTAGGTGGATAAAACACGAGGATATGAAGTAGGAGTATCAAGTATGAGGGCCGATACATAAATCGGCCGTAAAAAAATGAAATTCAAAAAATTTTAAGCACAGCCGATGCAGCAGACATCGACTTAAGGATAGAAAGCCGATGCATGGCCATCGACTCAAGGGATACAAGTCGTTATAAGCGAGGGGTTCAATGGAGAAGGAAGTGAGCCACGAAGAGAGACTCTAATGGAAGAGCTCCTCAATGGAGTGGTTTGATGGCTCGAGATCCTCTCTTCAAGAACCTCCGGATTCTTTTGCGAGTATTCGAGTCCGCGGTATTAGGCTGGGGCAGGTTTGAGGGATCATGACCCTGACCAATGCCAAGAGCGGCATGAACGTGCAGATCAGGTTAAGGATGGGTTGCATCAAATCCGCCGAAGGAAAGGAGCCGATCTGACCAGCAAGACGAAGAAGTGGACTGAAGAAGCTCGGGGGGCAGCTCACCCTGAAGGTTCTCTGCTCTGGGAAGCCGATTTTGTTGAGATCGGCTGGCTGCGAGGCCAATGGCGGCACATTAGGCTGACTCACCACTTTTCTCGCCTTAAGTGAGGCTCGGGGGGCAGTTTGTCCGGAAGGACCCTTTGCTATAAGGAGCCGATTTTGGTGGAATCGGCTGGTGCTGCATCATGACTTGGAAACCGATGGTGACACGTTTTGTCAGCCCACTCGTTGTTCTCGCCTCAATGGAGGCTCGGGGAGCAAGCGGCTGCGTAGATATTCTGTTCTTAAGAAGCCGACTGAGATTTCATTGGATGGCCCTCCATCATAACCTTTTTAAGAGGATTGGGCAGGTTTGAAGAGTATCACTGAATATTTGAATGGTCCAGAGGTATCGGCTTCAGCATCAAGTCGTTTCAGCAGCGGTTCTGGGGCTCTCTAAAGGCGTTGATCTGCTTCGTTGTCCGCCAGAGCTCAAGGTCATCGGTCGGGAAAGGCGAAAGATAGATCGTGAAGAAGTGATGTTAACATCGGCTTTTGAGCTTTGAGCAAGTTCACGATCACTCCGACGTCAAAAGGATGAAGAATAGATCATGAGAGACCGATGCGTTGTCATCGGCTCATTAAGCATTGGCTAAGTGACGATCGGCGGGATCAGTATGAAGGGAAATCGGCTAAATTGGCATAAAGGAAATCGGCAAAATCAAATTGGGGAATTTCTTCATTAATAAACGAGATTTCTTACATAGAAGAGCTGATTGCTCTCAAAGGGAGTACCAAGGGGATACATTGCCCCGTCTACTACTACGATCCTATGCTAAGGGTCCTATCTACGGGCCGTCGCTGCCCTCATCGTCACCCTCGTCGCCGGCCGTCGGCGCCTACTCCCGGCGGGCTCGTCGTCGTCTGTCGTAGCGGCCGCCGGCGGGACCTTCGTTGTCCTCATCCTCCTCATCGTCGTCGTCATCGTCGCTATCGTAGTCACTGAGATTCCCCGGCCAGGGGCAGTGGCGCTTGGCCGGCGGCTCGTCGGAGGGGCTGTCGCCGTCGTCCTCCTCCTCCTCCTCCTCCCTCACCTCCTCGGAAGTGGTGAAGTCATCCCAGGAGAAGCGATCGTCATCGCTCTCCTCCTTCGATTCCCCGTCGGCGAGGAAGCGGAGGTCGCTCTCCCCACTGGTCAAGGACTTATCGTCCTCGGACCAGATGGAGGAGGCGTGGTCTTCCAGGTCCCATTCTTCTGGTGCGCGAATGTCCGGCGGCGTCTCGCGGGAGGAGGAGGACCCAAGGGAAAGTCCCGATGAGGTGGAGGAAGAGGAAGACATGGTGCGCGAAGGGCTTTTGGAGTGCTAATGCGGAGAGGTTGAGGAGGAGAAGCTGCTCGGTGCGGTTAAATAAAAGAAGTGGGGATTTAATGTTCGAACAGTTTTCGAGGAGGTGGTGCCAAAAAACTGTCAAATCGTGCAGAGAAGTTGGGAAGGCAAGTTGTCATGATGGAAAATACTGCGACGGTTCTGCTCTGCCACGACATGACCCCTCGGAGGAAAAAGCAGAGTGGTTTTGAAATTATCATTACCAAAACCAGGGGGGCATGTGTTATCACCAGATTTTGGCTAAATCAGGAGATGGGCCGCGATCAAGATGGGTTTGAAGAATATACATGGAAGAAATACGTGAATCGGCCTTGTGTACCAAGTTTGGGCTAATTGCCCGTGTATCCGTAACATATTAGATTACGAGTCGGTTAAGAGATAGAGTTTTACCCGTGCACGGTTAGGTGCACGCCTGAATTAGAAAGTCCCTTGGACTATAAATATGTATCTAGGGTTTATGAAATAAACAACAACCAACGTTCAACACAAACAAATCTCGGCGCATCGCCAACTCCTTCGTCTCGAGGGTTTCTCCGGTAAGCACCATGCTGCCTAGATCGCATCTTGCGATCTAGGCAGCACAAGCCTACCTACGTTGTTCATGCGTTGCTCGTGCTGAAGCCTTTTTGATGGCGAGCAACGTAGTTATCTTAGATGTGTTAGGGTTAGCATTGTTCTTCGTATCATATGCTGTCGTAGTGCAACCCTTATACATCTAGCCGCCCTTACACCTATCTTAGGTGTAGGGGCGGCACCCGCTTGATCATTGTTTAGTAGATCCGATCCGTTACGGTTGCTCCTTGTTCTTCAAGGATTAGTTTAATATCCGCAATAGTTAGGCCTTACAAAGGGTTGGAGGATCCAGCGGCGTGTAGGGTGTAATTTGCTAGCCCTAGACAGGATGTTCCGGGGATCAACCTCGTGTTGGTTTTTAGGCCCTGTCTAGGATCGTCTTACGATCGCCGTGCGCGAGCGCGAGGCCCAATCGTGAGTAGGATGATCCGATTATGCGGTGAAAACCCTAAATCGTCGTAGATCGCATTAGCTTTATCTTGATCAAGCAGGACCACCATATATTCGTGCACCTCGTGCGAATCATGGGTGGATCGGCTCTTTGAGCCGATTCACAGGACAACCTGAGAGCCGATCGAGGCTCGTATTTAACGTTTACGTGTATGCCATGCAGGAAACTAAGCGAGGCATCATCCAACATCTTCCTGACCAGGTATAGGTCAGGTGGCACGCCCTTGCGACAGCATCGGACGTTTGACCAGGAGGCTTTGCGGGCCGTCGCTCTGAGGGACTGGGGCCAGCCGCAGCCCTAGTTGTTCCCGGCTCTACGGTGTTGCCAGTCGCTGCCCGCCGGTGGGTTTCTGACCGCAACATATGCACAAGGCTAATAGGCCTAAAATCACGCATCTCCACGGCTTCATTCTTTTTGGAAAGGAGAACCACCAAAGCTTGATTAAGCGAGTTGAATCCATGACCACGACAGGAGAATAGACAATTAAGAGCATCCACAACCTCCTTTTTGATAATGGCCCAATATTTGTGGTAGAATTTAGCGAGAAACCATCGGGTCCAGGAGCCTTATCAGTCGGCATACTTTTAATCACCTTCCACACCTTGTCCTCGGACCAGGCAGTCTCAAGATCAGAGAGATCAAGGACAGGAAGGTCCAACTACTAAATTCCACTGGTCGCTCGCGCGAGTCCACGGTCCCAAGGTGAATATCAAAAAAAATCAAAAGCAATCTGTTCCATCTCCACTTGGTCCGAAGTGATAACCTGGTTATGTCTTAGCCTCGAGATGGCATTTTTCTTCCGACGATGGGCCACGTGAATGTGAAAAAACTTAGTATTTGTGTCCCCCTCTTTTAGCCAGACAAGGCGGGAACGAGATCTCGCGATGGTGCACTCCAAGGAGGCAAGACCATGAGCAGAAAGCATCCTCGACTCTTGGGCCGTGTCAAGGCGTAAGATGAGCTCATGGGCCATGACTAGTTGGAGCTTAATGTTTCCCACCGAGCGCTCAGCCCAACTCCGAAGCCCTGTTGCCATAGCCTTCAACTTCCAATTGAGGATGACAAGAGGGTTTACTGAAGTTGTGACGGTCTCTCCACTTTCCACATCACATGCATTCCACAATATCTCCACCTCTTCAGTGAACCCCGGCAAAGTCGTCCAGAAGGCTTCAAATTGGAAACCGCTTCTTGGCCGTGATGTTGCAAGTGGTGGCCATGAGCAACGGTGTGTGGTGCAAAATTGAAGAGGAAAGCGCAGTGAGAAGGTTATCGGGATGAGCAAGCTCCCAATCCAAAGTGGAGAACCGCCGATCAATTTTTTCCAAAGTGGGAATCTCCCTCTCATTACTCCACGTGAAGGAACGACCCACAAGAGTAGCCTCCTTGAGGAGGAGATCGTTGACCATTTTCCGAAACCGACGCATGAGGCGATGGTTCACACTTCCCTGATTTTTATCGCGCTCATCAAGGATGAGGTTGAAATCCCCCGCAACGGCCCACTGGCCCGAGTAAAGAAGGGGCACTGACCTGAGCTCCTCCAGGAACGGCAGCTTGTCAGCGTTAGTCGACGGCCCATAGACGGTCGTAAACCTCCACCTGTCCCCAGTAGAGGGCGAAATCTCCAAAGAGATCATGTTCGCCGTAAGAGAACAATTCGAGGCCACGATTTTGTCAGATTGCCAAGCCACAAGAATGCCTTCACGGGTACCAACAGCAGGCAAGTAAGCAAACCAGTCGAAGCGGGGACCAAATATTTCCATCACATCATAAGCCGAAACAACGTCAAGCTTAGATTCCGAAAGGGCTACAAAGACTGCACTAGAGTCAGACACAAACTGTCTAGCAAGATCACGCCTCGCAAGGGAATTGAGTCCCCGGACATTCCACACTAGAAACAGATCAGAAAGGTGTAACAGAAAGGTGTAACGACATAAGGAAGGCCTACAAATCCACACCACACACACCAAACTAGGAGTCCCCAGACTCTCCACCAACTTGGATACTAAAAAGAAGCGCCACAGCACCCACTTCAGAACTAGACAATTCACGATTGAAGGCATCAAGGTAACGCTGGAGGTCCTGATCAGAAATTTTGCCCTCGTCCTCCACAATTCCCATCTTTTTTACAAGGTTGCACTGGGCCTTTCGGAGTGCATAAGAACCGCAACACCTATCCAGCGCCACCCGGGCACTCCGCCGTGGCTTGAAGTCAGGCAGGATGGCTCGCAGCGCACGACGCTTCCGGCAAGCGGAAGCACCAAGAATTGGTGTCTGGAGGCTAGCCTCCACCTCGGAGATAAACCGCGTGCGGGCGAAGCTAGCCCATCCACCAACGGCCTAGGCACCCCCCCGACGGCGTGATAGAATCAAGCATCAGTATGTCGTCGTGTCCCGACTGGACCTTATATATCCACCCTTTGTGATCCCGTGATCCTTGGTTTGCAACACATCGGATGAAAACGTTGCAATAAAAATGGCGGTCTATGGCTTACGCAGTGGATCTTCGGGCAACCAACCCGGCACATCCAATTCCGATCAACAACTTGGAGGTATGGCTGAGTGGCTTAAGGCATTGGTTTGCTAAATCGACATACAAGAAGATTGTATCATGGGTTCGAATCCCATTTCCTCCGGCACGGAAGTAGAACGGGCGGGCGAAATTACGTGAGAGAAAGAACCTAAGATTGATGGAGTCCACCGAATCACAGAGGGTGGATATATAAAAATGTAAATCGATGGAACAGAAATAACACGTAACTCCTATGCATCATGGATTCTATTAAACAACGGTTAAATATATCCGGTGATATTGATGCAGCTGTCTGCCGGTTTCGTCTTTTCTGGAAAAATAAACTAAGCACTTACACTTACATTGTTCGATCGAGGGGAAGTTCAGAGTGACTTCTGTACATGACCTGCATGATCAGCTTAGGTCGTTAAGTTTACGAGTTTGTAGTAGTCGATTGGTGGTGAACTGGTGATTATGATGGTAATCATTCTATAGCTCACCATGCTTCCAGTGGAATAAAAAATATCAAGAAGAGGACAAAGTAGATGTATAGGAACTACGTACTAACAACCGTCCATAACACTATGATATTACAACTATTCGGCATAGTAAGGTTTTTAAGAACGTTGATCTACATTATTAGCCATGAGCCAGTTCAGTTTCAGTTGACTAATACTATAAGCATGACACAGCCGTCTACCTTCTCCAAATAGGCTTTCGCGTTATATTAATATAGCAACCAACCGATACAACAAACACGCTGGGGCCGCAGTACAACCAAGCTCAAAAGAAACATAAGAGAAAGGAAGGAGAAAACAATGCCGACACCGGCAGCTCGACAGGAACAAAGACGACTCGCAACCGCTGCGCCCTCCGGAGAATTCCACCACACTCCTAGCACGCCGAAGCGCCGCATACCAAGCAACACCTTCAACAAGGAAAGTGACGATGACGCCACTGCTGCCAGGACTAGGGTTTCCCAAGGATTGGGGAGGAGGGACAACCGACGCCCTTCAAGAAGGCAAGACGACACCCGCAGACGTCACTGCGTCAGTGTCGGACATGCAGACAAGGATTTCTCCCGCCCACCAAAGCCACAAACCCGGACGTGCTCCACCAAACTTACTGCCCACCAGCACATGCCACTGCGGTCTTGAAGCCATCCTCGCCATCTCGCTGTGGTCACCGGAGCAGGACCTAGACGTAGAGACGAGAGACAGCCGGGTCGGGGGTAGCAGCACCTCAGCCGTGCGGGAGGGAACTACCTCCACCGCCTTCGCGGTAGCCGACCGGACATGGCAGCGCGAGGTCAAACCAGACACACACTAGCCCGGCCGGGCCCAAACAGGCCCGCAAAGTCCCCACTGCCAAGCTGCAGCAGCCAGCCGGAGCACCGCCGCCGCTTCTTCTCCACTTCCGGGGAGCACCGCCGGCGCGCCAAACGCAGGCCGCCCGCCCAGCCCCTCCGGTCCCCAAAGTGGGCCCAGATCTGGGCCGAGCATACCCTGCCATGGCCGCCCGCCTGCGTTGTTCCGCCGCCAAAGGCCACGCCTCCGCCCACTCGACGCACGGGTTCCACGCTGCCGCGCCAGACTGCCGTCCGCCGAAGAGCACCGCCGCCCGCCGAGGTCCACGCCCCCTACAGAGCCACGGGTAGAGACATCCCCACCACTGCCGGCACCGCCTAGGCAAGGCCCGGCGGCTCACGCCGACGACGGCGACATGGGAGAGTGAGAGATGAGGCCGAGGGTTGGCCGGGGAGAGGGCACATCCCGGTCGCCCTGGGGGAGCGGCGCAGGTCGTGGGAGAGGGGAGAGGGGAGCCTTTACCCTCTACCTAAGTATGCATGCAGTTAGAAATAAAATACCGATTGATGCTGATAACAAAGCACACGACTGGAACTACCGTCCAAGTGTGTGGCGGCTGGCGAATAAACACGATTCCGCCATGCTGTGTGGCGAATGTGATACCAAACAGAGAATCGTTGTTATTGTTGTAATTGATCCTCCATAGTAGTTGTAAACATTAAAATTCCTAAGAACTCAAGTCAATACTTCAACAGCTTTTTTCGATAAAGGGAATATATTAATATCGAGAGATACCAATTACACCCAGCCTCTGCAACAACGCACCACCCTAATGGCACTACGGATGCACACAGCCAAAAAAACGAAAAGAAAACTAAGAAACAAAAGTCCTGCTACAGTATCACGGACCTAACAACAGCAATACATCCACCACCATGACAACACCTGAATTGCAGACTCTCCAAAAACGACGCCTCCAAGAAGGGAACAGTGCTCCAACACCGTCGTCGCCCGATCAAAGATCTTAGGTTTTCACCCTGAAGATAGTCCCCACTCTCAAAACAATGCCTCCATGAAGGTCACTGCCAGGCACAACCAGTTAAGGCCAGACCTTGGATTTTCACCCTGAAAGGTAGGACTCTGCGCTTCACATGTGTTGTCGCCCCCACTTTCATACCGCTGCTGTCAAGCCCGGACACCAAGCAAGCCCCTCAACAGCGCGGAGACTTGAACCTTCCTTAGCTAGTCCTCCCCTCCGGCCTTCATGAAATTCTCTTCTTCCGACTTTCATCATGGATCCATAGTCACTTGATGTCAGCACAGAAAAAGAGCTTCGCGCCGCTCCCTCCAGCACCAAACGGTCGGAATAAACGCATGGGTGCGCACGACCGAATACCTCTGATCCAGCAAACTCCAGGCAAAGCATTGTTACATTCGCCGGCGGAGCCTTCCGGAACTCAACCCTCCGGCCAGATCACGAGTCCAGGCCTCCGGTAGGTCCTCCTCTTCACGCAAGAGAGGCCCTAGGACCGCCGCCTTTATTCAGGCCGGACCCCCACGTCGGCGACCATCCCGGGCTGGCCAACACAACCCTCCACTGGCGACACCATCCTCCCCAACAGCTAGCAATTCATTGGACCGAGTTAACATTGTTATCGCCCCTGTGTTATCTCTGCTAGTCAATTGGTGAGAGACGGAAGGAGAATCATATGCCAAGTATCGAATTCTTTCGGAATAGTCAAGGAGCATATAACTGGGATCCCCGGGCTAACTGAACCATATTAATATTGCGTAATGTTTAACAGCCTCCTTGTGTCTGTCTTTCGCGCGGGAGTTCCCACCAATGTTTGCCTCCGTATGAAGATTTGTTTTGTCATACTGATTTTTCTTTGTTTCGGCAAGTTCTTTAATAATTATATAGCCTTGTGTAAGCTTTTGTTAGCGCATAAACAAGGAGTATTTATAGTGTGTTTTGTAGGCATTCTAATGTTAACCCAGGCTTAACTTCAGTTGTGTCTTGGTTCTTTAGCCATCTATTTGGTTTTTTGGCAATTGTCAGAGTTGTGGTGTAGCACAATTTATTAACCTCATCGTACATATGTCGTATACTCCGTTTCTTGTGGATGCTTGCTATTATTGCGGTCGCCATTTTATTTGCCACACTTTTGTGGCAACTTATGTTAGTCATCGCAATATTAGTCGTCAACAAACATCTCCTTAAGCTTGTGTTTCCACAAAAAGAAGTGCAAGGTTACTAACTGGTCTAGAAATCCAAAACCTTTGTTTATTTGAAATGTAGTGGAGTAGAAGACAGAATGCTAAACCAATCACACAACATGTTTATGAATGATGACATGCACATGTCTTAAACAAGAAGTAACTTATCAATTTCTCTATACGACATCAACAATAACATCGTCTAATTAACAAGATTTGTCTTGTTAGTAGAAGGGCAAGCAGAGGACATAATCAAGGCGGGTGTGTAATCATGACAGTTCCTCAGGGCGTGTACAATTTGCCTATGGTACAAGTATGTA
Organism: Lolium rigidum; assembly: GCF_022539505.1. Lineage (NCBI taxonomy): Eukaryota > Viridiplantae > Streptophyta > Magnoliopsida > Poales > Poaceae > Lolium > Lolium rigidum. The sequence goes on along the minus strand of NC_061514.1, from coordinate 84,285,136 downwards.
AAATCATCCATGCCATTTTTGTCGATAAATAGTGTTTTATTACTTGAAATTATTAAGCATCACACCTGGCCTGCATAATTAAGATGCACAAAACCGAAACAAGTCCAGCAAAAAGAAAAAATAAAAAAATAAAAAAGCAAAATACAAGTAGTCAAATTGTAAATCTCCTAAGGTGGTGGAGGACCACTTCGTAAATCATGTTGCCATCCATGTTAGATAAAACTATCCCTCGATGTGTCTTTCAACCATGTTGACACTTCCGCAACAAGTTTTCGCTTCTCCACACATTGGAGAGATAACCATGAAAGGAGCAAGCTGGTGCACCAATAGATAACCTGCATGAAAGAAAAGAAGATTATCATTAAAAATGTTCTCATTTCAATTTCAATATAGTCAGAGCGACCAAATAACGGAAAGCGTTCTCACCCTAATAATCATTCTAAACATGTGACCAATACTATCTACCCAGTTGCCAATTTTTTTTTTAAGGGAATACGGTAGGGGGAGCCCCTACAGTGATTTTTTTTAAAATAATAAGAACCCAAATTCGCATCTCTGGATACTTGAGCCTAGGTGGCTGGGTTGTACATCCACTTTCCTAACCAAGTGAGCTAGGCTCATTTCTTGTTGCCAAATATATTAAAACACTACGTCGTGTATACAAGGTAGAAGCTACTTGGATGGCTGAGCTTTTAAACTGTAATTTCACAATTGTTATGTGTGCAATTGTTTTGTTAATTACAGAAAATTTCAAATGTCTAATTACTATAAAGAGTTCTGCCTACTGTTTTTTAGGGTCATCATTCTCATTATTCATTATTTGTATTTCCAGAGAATTCTTACTTTCGTCCCTTGTTTGTTTGATATTAAGGCGATCTGGATATGGTTGTATTAAGTCCAATAACAATCATTCAAAAATGATGACAAAATTTTACAGTAATAGCTAACTTTGTGCCTTAAGGTCATAGTTCGGTATGACTTATCCAGTTTTTTTGTATGTCGAAGAAAAATCTAGGTGAAAAAAAGGAAAAACTTGGAGCTTCAAACATTCCAAAATTTCAAACTCAGACATGATTTCTTTTGGTATAGTCACTATGAATCTTAAACAAAATTACCCTAGTATCCAGCTTACAGACATAAGTTTTGGCTACAGACTAAGGTGAAAATTGCCATCACCTTGTATTTTAATTGTGAATACATTTAGACCATCCTTAAAAGAATTCTAGCTATTTTTATGAAGCTCCATATTTTATAAGGTACTCAAATTCACGGACTAAATCTAATCTGTGATAATATATTTTAAATTTCTTGTTTTTGCTTCTAACATGTTGTTAACCACTTCACAGTGCCACATCAGAAAATCCACATTTTGCTTATTAATTGATTACGAAACAAATAGGGATCGTGAATGATTTGACGTTTGACAATTCAGCATGCAGTGAACTGGCAGCAACGACGTATTATTACTGTTTCGTTTACATAATGCAACGAAAGTGGATAGAGTTTGATTATTTAGTGATATTCTAGCTCTTGTGCTGGTCTACACATCAAAGGCAACCGACGACATATAAGTATGGACTAGCCCAGAGTCCTTAGTATGAACAGCAATGCTAAGAAGAAAGTAAACATAATAGGTTATGCATGCCCCATAATCCACAGGACCCAAAGAAAATTGGACGCAGTGCAGATGTGACATGACCACTATTCTCTGTGGAATTATCAAATCAGCATGATATCGGTGGAAGATATACTTTTGAGGGATCGTGACTAGATGTGTCCCTTAACTCGTATTATAAGCAAATTAATGGGGTAATTTCATCAAGCATGTCCCATTAACCAATAAACCCAAGATGTCCTCGCCCATGTCCAGATTGAAATGGGCATATCTTCTATTTTCTTCAACTACTCTCTCTGTTCCACATTAGTTGTCGAGCGACTAAATTAACAACAAATAATTTAAAACAGAGCGAGTACCAATATGAGGAGAGTGAATTTTCTACCTGGACGTGATATAGCCGCGCATGGCCCACCCTTTTTCTCCTTCATAGCTGTCCTCCATATTTTACTATCTTCTTTAAAATTTAAACTTTTGTAGAATTTGAATCAGATATCTGATTTAAAAACTGTTTGAATATCTGAGTTCCTAGTGAAGTAATCTTCTGAACAAGACTAATATTAAATATATTTGAAAAATATTTAAAATCAACTTTTGAAACATGATGAAAGTTTGTAAAACTTTTTGTGTTCACCATATTTTTAACTTGTTTTCAACGCATTTGATAAGCATATCTAATAGAGAACACTTTAGTGTTGCTTTACTGGGTTTCATTGAGAATTATGATGTTTAATTGTGCTACAAAATATACCCTTTCTAAAATTTAGGCTTACAAAGAAAATACTCCCTACCTTCCAAAATCTTATCGCAGATTTTGATGTATGTAGACACATTTTGTGCTAAGGTATATCCAAACCTGCGATAAAAATTATGGAACAAAGGGAATAGCGGATTAATGGATGAGATTGTATAGCATGCACGCTAGAAGTCCATTTTCTAAACTACTACCTCCATCCCAAGGCTTAAGGTCTATATTTTTTTCAGAAAGTCAAACTATGTTAAGTTTGACTAAGTTTTTATAAAAAGTCATTAACATGTTAAATACAAAATTAATATTAATAGATAGATAATGCAATATATTTTCATGTGCTATCTACAAAATATCATATTTATTGATAGATTATTCTAAAATTTTGGTCAAACTTTACTTGCTTTGACTTTTCAATAAAAAATATAAGCCTTAAGCCTTGGGATGGAGGTAGTACGTTCCAAGCCTCTTTTTTACATAGTGTTGTCAAATAGATTTACACTAAGCCCCAAACAGGTACGTTCCTGAGAGAGAGGTGGTCATGAGACGTCTAGGGTTCCACAGCCACCTCTCGTCGGTGTTGCCGATCTGCCCAGTTTTGTGACCTTCGGGCCATGGAGGGGTGGATTTTGGCCCCGTCGGCGAGAGGGCTCCGTTTTCTGGTTTTGAGGTGAAGATTTACTAGGGCCGCACCCAGGTGGTGGCAGCGGCACCTTCTCCAATAAAGTTCCTAGTTTCAGCCCCATCTCGGCGGTGACGTCGAGAAGCTTATGGGAGTGGTGTGGTTCTCAAGGACCTCTTCGGGCTGGGGAGGGGGGGGGGGTTTCAAATTGTCATGTAGCTTCATCGGCGGTTATTTCTTCTTACTCGTCTGTGGAATGGATGCGGTCTTGTTGACACATTCGGCGACTTCCCGTCTGCATCTAGCAACGTCATGCCGGCTCAGGGAGGAGCGGCAGCGGTGGCTAGCCGTCGACACGGTTTGGAGGTTGAAGACAATGGGCATCTCAAGGATATTGTTGTAATTTTACTTTTTGTTGTGGTGCTTTGTACTGTTCGATGTTTCTCTTAATGCTAGGATCTTTTTTTCACAAAAAAACAAATAGATTTACAGGATGTTTTAAAATTTGAGGAAGTACTTGGAATGCCCACATGCTAGTATATGCGTATAATTCCAACAGGAGAATAATAAGTCGTGTGTATTTCCATGGAATCGTGAGCATGTTGGGGATCACCGAGTGGTTTATAAAAGTTGTGGTTGGAGGGAAAATTCCTCGAGCCATTTATCGTTGCTAATTAGTGTGGTCCGTCTCTCCATTGCAAATTGGAGTTAACTACATCAAAGTCTTTGTACGGAGTAGTTTTTATTTGATACTCATGGTGACCAGTAGAAAGGTTCATGTGTGTTGTTTCGTGCTTGTATGTCACCTTCGGTAGACATTAATCCGTCATGGTCAGACGGTAGCCACAGTATAGTAAGAGCTTGGGTGACAATGAACGTAACAGAATCTTCCGTCCGTGCAAATAAAGAGCGGTTTACATCACAGCTTAGGGCATGTACAATGATATCCAGTCTAACGCTGGCCACGCAAGAACTTTGATGACGTGGGGAGAGAGAAAAGGAGAAACGAACTGAGGCCGTCGGTAAGATTGCAGTCGATCTGCAGCCGGAAAATACGCTGCTTACAGACTGCTGAATTCCCGTTGTATCAGTTCGCGGCAAGTAGTAGTCGGTTGGATCTCGTACGCTAGGAAAACTGAATCCCCTCTTTCTCGTGAAAGTCTGGTGGTTACACCCAACCAAATAAATTCACTGTTGTATAAGTTGTCTGTTGGGTCGTCTATACCTGACGTGGAGCGACTGAACAGACACCTTTCGTCGGAACCATTGTACATGCCCTTATGATGTCCTGCATGGTTCACATCACGGTGGAGTTCCCCTAAGGGCATGTACAATTGTTCCGACGAAAGGTGTCTGTTCAGTCGCTCCACGTCAGGTATAGACGACCCAACAGACAACGTATACAACAGTGAATTTATTTGGTTGGGTGTAACCACCAGACTTTCACGAGAAAGAGGGGATTCAGTTTTCCTAGCGTACGAGATCCAACCGACTCCTACTTGTCGCGAACTGATACAACGGGAATTCAGCAGTCTGTAAGCAGCGTATTTTCCGGCTGCAGATCGACTGCAATCTTACCGACGGCCTCAGTTCGTTTCTCCTTTTCTCTCTCCCCACGTCATCAAAGTTCTTGCGTGGCCAGCGTTACAGACGGGTGACTGGATATCATTGTACATGCCCTAAGGCCTCGTTCCCTTTAATCCATGGGAGCTTTTTTTTTTTTTTGCGAATAATCCATGGGAGCTATGGATTGATATGGATTGTAGCTCATTCCTGGATGGCCAGCCCGGCGATGTATTTTTTTCCACCCCGACAAAATCTTGGTCTTCGTTTACACCGAGACGGTATAAGCAGCTCGGTATATATGGAAAGAAATAATACCCACACAACCTGTGGAATAATTTCCATGACCGCGCGATACTCGAATTGGCCCTGCTCCCTTCATCTCCCCTGCCGTTTGTAACCCTGCACAAAAGAGGCCAAAATGAACATGCCCCAAAAGACATGGATTAGATGGAATCGAAGGAACGGGATTAGCAAGGATTGGGTGACAGCTCTGGATTAACCCAATCCCTCTCTGGATCATATCCCTGTCGGGATTCAATCCATTGTAACCAAACGAGACCTAACTGGGCGGTATAACCAGGCCGGGGGCTGCATGCTAACCTATTAAGGAGAAGTACTGATTAACAGGTTTTCATCGTCCAAATACTAGGTAAAATAGATTCGTACCATAGTATCACCATACTATGAGATTCTTATTTCAAAAAAATCTACGTATATATTTATAAGAGTGAATTCCACTTTTTACCCTATAATTACGTATTTGTGACACATATTACCCTATTTAGTGCAACTTTTACAAAAAACATCCCATCTAGGGGTTTTTAAACATGGTTTTACCCTAATTTAGCATTTTGTTTGTTTTGTTAGATAGGACCAACGTATTTCATCGATGTGGTGCGACAAAATGTGTAAATATCGGAGGCCCTCATCTACGATTATGTCTAGACTTCTCTTATCCAATTGTTTCATTCCTCGTCCCCGTACTGATAGTTTTGAAAGTAGGTAATCACCTCATAGCTTTTCCAATGAATACGCACCAGAAATTGAGGATCTAAATATTCTAAAATACATAATCTAGATGATTTTTTATTGAACGGGGCAATTAGTGTCAAGTGGAATTCACTCTATTTATAATATATCTTACATAGATTAAAATTTAATGTTTAAATTGAATTTTGAGCATATTCTATATATCTTTCATAGAGGTTGGACATATAAGTGATGCATTTATATAATATAAATATGACCTGGCTTATCTAATGAATTATCCAAACGTAACCAAATACGAACAAAACAAAAGATTGGGGTTGTATCTTTGAAAACCAGTACGCACCAATATCTAGTGAATTCCTTTCTTGCACGCTAGAAACTCTTTTTTTATGCTCAGTACGTTGTCAAAATTACGGATGTTTTATTATTTAAATAATTAGCTAGCATTGAGACTACAGAACAACTTTTAATCTCCAGGCTGCCATGTCGTTGTGTTTTTATTTTTTAGGGAAGGAGTAAGATCGTATTGTATCGACACTTTAAATTGGGATTGTAAAGATGCCATGGTACATGTCGGTATACGAGTCAGATGCTAACCGATTAAGTTACCATCACTACA
>NC_061514.1:84261534-84278876 GCF_022539505.1 Lolium rigidum | reverse complement strand
TTCGGCTGAAACCTTCGAGATCTACTTGCCCTCTACTTCTAACTAAACCCTAGCCTACAATCCATAGGCATTGACAAGTTAATCCTTTGTCACACATATCAATGGCCATGATAGTATCGTAAAATGGTAAAATACTATGATACGGAAACGGAGAAATTAATAACTCGCATGCCAGAGACGCGCACGGAGGCCAACCCCGGAAGGTGAGGGCACGGATGCCTGCATGATCCGCCCGCCATTTGACCCGCTTCCGCGCGCGCGTCGGCGCAACGCCAACGCGGCCTCGACAGGCGAAGACCCCGGCAGGATCATCGCCATACTTTTCAGGCACGCGTGTTACAACGCCAGCAAATATATCGTTCGAACCCTTAAACAAAGGATCCGCCGGATCGGCGTTCCATATACAAAATGAAGCATCGCGTATCTCTCAGAGCCAGAGAGCCTGTTGGCCAAAAAGAAAGGTATCTTGAAGCTTCAAAAGTAAACGGAGTGGTCGAGCTGGCCAGCGGCGCAGCGTTGGCCAGATCAGGCCATCAGGGCATCAGACAGGGCAGCGTGTGGAACTGGAACAACGCAAAGAATATGTGATGCCTTGCCCCTTAATTATCAGGACAAGCTCTGCATGCTCTCCTCGTGCAAGCTAGCTAGAGGAGGTTATAGTAGCTATAGCAATGGAGATGGGTTTTGTCGTTTGCGTGGGCGTTGACGAATTAAGGTCACAAACTAAGTTACATCGTTAGTCCTTTTCAGACACGCATTGCTTAACAGCTCAAAACTCCGTGTCCGCCAGAAGGGTTTCTTGACTATCTCGTGTGGCGCCAAGAAGTCCTGGGAGCAGCTCTAGACGGCAGACACTACCTAATACTCCTATATCGGTGTATATATATTGCTCGATATGCCCACCGGAACACATTACAACAAGTATAAAATGGAATATTATCGCAAAAAAGTAGAAAATGGAATAACATACCGTGTCTTATGGTCGGAACAATACCGGTTGCCGTTTATGTATACAGTACTATAATCTAATTGATTGCGTCTTTTATCTGCATTTTATACGCCTACGTGTCAATGGAAGACATGCCTACGTATTGCTTCTCAACTTAGATACCGTTGGAAGAAATTTTCTTTCCGCCAAATGTATAAATTATTTCATGTGTACTCCTTCAAAGTACAAAGTGGTAATTTGATCTCCAATTAACTTTTTAGGAGTCACTGTCCACAAAATTTATATTTGAAATGTCAAGCTTGGCACGGCAGTTGCCATATATTGTACATAGCTAGGTTCGTAGAGTGGCTAGGTGTCCGCACTATAAAACATTTTTATGCCATAAAGTAGAAGTAAAGAATAGTTCATTGTGTCCTTTTTTGATACAACAGTGTGGGGCTTTATTTCAACTTTTGACTTCTGTCTCTACTCTCTAGTCATTCGAAGATCTCCAGTTCAAATTTTGACCAAAATCTTTGAGCTATAATTGTTCAAGTGACTTACAAAGTGGGACATACGTGGGATCACATTTGAAACACCAATGCTTAATAAGATGCATTGGTCCCTAGAGATCATGTATTTCTTTCTTAAAAGCTGCACTTGTGAATTTACATTCGAGGAACATATGTTTGATCATCTCATGGTACATATGCCATAGACTCGGTTTCTTATGAATGTTTGGTGTTGTGGTTGCCATTTTGTTTGCTGCCCTTCTATGCCACGTAGAGATAGTCTCAATGTCAGTCATCAACAAACAAGTTCTTAACCCAGCTTATCCACACAAAAAAGGACAATGTTAATTTTGTACCCTGAAAGATCATAACCTTTTATATTTCTACCATGTAAAGTAGAAGAGACTGAGCTCGGGCGACCAGTCACACATCATGTTTACGAAGATGATTTGCACATGTCTTTTGAACAAGAAATAAACTTGACTTCACTATAAGACTTCAACAACAACGTCGCCTAACTAACGGATCAATCTCGTTCGTTGTGTAGCAGAGGACAAGAACTGAGGTGGCAGTGCAATCATCGAATGATACTGCCGGCGCAAGAGCTATTGAGAGCATGTACAATGGTAGGGAAAACACGTCTTCTGTTAGTAGTCCATGTCATTCAGAGAAGACGATAAATATAAGTGATACAATGCATTATCTCTTATTGTTATTCCTTACAATAAATAAGAATTAATTATTTTTAGTAGGAAATTATGTGGCTAGGGGAAAGCAAGTGGTACAATGAAAAAAATAGTCTTCTCTTATTTCATAAGAAATCATCCCTTAGCTAAGGGAAGACAACCTTTTTTTTTCTTCTCTCTTCTCCAACTAAATAAAAATCTAACGCGACAGACGTAAGGGAAGGCTGACATCACCCCATTGTACAGTAGTGTTACTTTTCTAAAAACTTACAAATTCTTTGTCCAGATTCTCGAAAGATATGATAGAATTTGTTATCACTTTCACAGCAAGTCACATCCGCAAGGAGAAAAGGTGCTTCTTAAATTAACACATTAGATTTAGTATCCAAAAAAGTTATATATGTGCGGTCGTTATCTGTTGATCATAAAATTCAAGACCTCCGTTTTAAATATGAAGCTGCCGGTTCGAAGCAAAATGAGAACGAAGTACTATTTTCTACAGTTTATTCTACCAACCACGAATTAACAATGGCTTCATCACTTGGCCGCCGAATGAACTATCGATGGCCCCAGCTCTGGCAGTTTCTCTCAGGCAGCTCCCCTAGATACTAGTACCAGTACAGATTGGGCTGTTACACACAACTAAAATGATCTGATGGCTTTATTTGAGAGCTTTCAGAGAAAGAATTTGCCTCTCTATAAGCTGAATTTTGAGGTGATTACTTTACTGTCTAAAAAAGAAAATGCAACTCAGATTCAACAATATAGGCCAATATGCTTGCTCAATGTGAGTTTCAAAATAATTACTACAGTTGCGACAATCCGTACTTCTGCGGTAACGCAAAAAATGATTAGACCTACACAGACGGCGTTTATTCCTGGAAGACATATTCTAGAGGAAGTGGTAGTTTTACATGAGACGATACATGAAATGCATAGAAGAAAACTCGATAGGATGATTTTTAAAATTGACTTTGAAAAGGCGTATGATAAGGTTAAATGGTCCTTTTTGCAACAAGTTGTTCGTATGAAGGGATTTGATCCTATTTGGTGCGATAGAATAAAGCAATATGTGCAAGGTGGGTGTGTTGGTATAAGGGTAAACGACGTTATTTGGCATAATTTTCAAACCATGAAGGGATTACGCCAGGAAGACCCTTTATCCCCAATTCATTTCAATATTGTCGCTGATATGTTAGCGATTCTGATTGCTAGGGCTAAGGATGAAGGTAAAGTGGGGAGTTTGTTGCCTCATCTCATTGACGGTGGAATCTCTATTTTACAGTATGCGGATGATACAATTTTGTTTTTGGAACATGATATTGCTAAGGCAGTTAATATGAAATTGGTCCTATGCATTTTTTAACAACTATCGGGTTTTAAAATAAACTTTCACAAGAGTGAAATTTTTGCATTTGGCAAGGCAAATGATTTGGAGGACCGGTACATACACATTTTTGGGTATGAGTCTGGAACTTTTCCTTTAAAGTACTTGAGAATTCCGGTACATTATAGGACTTTGAGGAATGCGGAGTGGAATCCTATTGAAACTCATTTTGCCTCCAAATTGGGGGGTTGGCGTAGTAAATTGTTGTCTTATATGGTGATAGGTTCGTTCTGATTAATTCGGTTCTTACAAGTCTTCCAATGTTTATGCTCTCTTTCTTGGAAATCCCAATTGGGGTGAGGAAGAGGTTAGATTATTATAGATCAAATTTTTTCTAGCAATCTGATGAACATAAGAAAAAATATAGATTGTCTAAATGGAATATTCTGTGTAGACCGAAAAATCAAGGTGGGTTGGGAATAAATATGCTGGGTAAACAAATTACAGATGGGCAATTGACAAACAGAGATTCTACGCTAATGGTTGGTGCAGAATACATGCTATGAAAGTATGCGGGCATTACAACAATATACATAGACCGTAATCCAACTGCATCTATGACTAATAATCCACCTTCAGGATTGCATCCGCGACACCCTCCAGTATTAAGTTGCAAGCAATGGACTATCGTTTTAAGAAATGTGTGTAAAGTAAATGATGAAACTACCCTTAAATAGAACACCGCTGTTTTCTCCCTAGTAGCAACAACACATCTACAACCGTAGAGAACAAGGTCACTTCCCATGGTTAAATAGAGGCATGAACCCACTATCGAGCATAAATACTCCCTCTTGGAGTCGCTAGCATCTACTTGGCCAGAGAATCTACTAGAAACGGAGAGAATGCAAGATCATAATAACATAATACGTAATCTCAACCAAAGAAATCTCTCGATAAATCGGATCCACATCAAACCAACATGTAGCAATTACAAATAGATGATCTTGATCATGTTAGGCAGCTCACAAGATCTATACATGAAGCACAACAAGTAGAGGACAGCCATCTAGCTACTGCTATGGACCCATGGTCCCGTGGAGGACTACTCACGCATCACCTCAGATGAAGACATGGCGATGTAGAGGCCTCCGGCGGTGATTTCCCTCTCCGGCAGGGTGCCGGGATGGACTGCAGAACCCTCCCGAACTAGGGTTTCGGTTGACGGCAGCGTCGGAAATTTTCGTGGATGGAGGCTCCGGTCCCTGGGGTTTTCCCGATATGATGAATAAATAGGCGGAAGGGCGGAGCAAACGAGGCGACGAGGCGTCAGTACATGGGCCAGGCGCGGCCAAGGGTGGGGCTGCGCCTGCCCTATGTACTGCCACGTGGCAGCTCTCCTGCGCGTGTCCTTCTGGCTCCGTCTTCGTCCCGAAAAAATAAGACTCTTGGCTTTTGTTTCATCCAATTCCGAGAAACTTTCATGTACAACTTTTCTGAAATACAAAAACAGCAGAAAACAGGAACTGGCACTGCGGCACTGCGTTAATAGGTTAGTCCCAGAAAATGCTAAAAAGTGTGGAAAAGTGCACATAAAACATATAAAAATTGTAACAAAACAAGCATGGAGCATCAAAAATTATAGATACCTTTGGGACGTATCAACATCCTCAAGCTTAACTCCTGCTCGTCCTCGAGTAGGTAAGTGATAACAAACAAATAATTTTTGAGGTGACATTCTATCACACTACTTTGATCAATCTAAGTGTAAAAGCAAACATAGCTGGAATCATAGAATTCTAACATAAGCATGATAGATATAATCAAACAATGAAACTTAATAACCATGCTAAAACATGAATAGTAATCAAGCAAAAGAAAATGTATAACGTGCATGGAAAGAAAAGTGATTGTCAAGAGCATAGCAGAGATACATAATAAAGTTGTACTCAGCTTGTCCCATAAGTGGAAGCAAAACATAAATGCTTGGACACCTTTAAAAAATTATAAGGATGACTAGAAACAGAAAGTTTGAACAAGCAATACCATAATAATGAATCAATCAATAAAATCTTGGGACCATGTACATAAAACTAAGAATGACAACTATGCTCTCATAAGTGGTGCATAAACTAGAAGGTGGAGACTCAACATAAAAGTAAAAGAAGGTCTCTCTTTGAGAGATAAGTAAGATCAGTCATGTGCTAGAGCTTTTTATTGAAACAACAAGAGTATAAAATGCACTTTTGAGAGGTGTTTGTTCATGTCAACGAGTAGTAAAAAGAGCTATTATCATCTTCCATACTAAGCAAGTTTGAGAGCGGTTCCGAAATATTTAGGTGAAGCCTCTTTTTATTTATAGTACTTATAAAATTGTGACACTCCTCCCAACCTTTGCTTACACATACCATGGCTAACCGAATCCTCGGGTGCCGACCAAGCAATCACAAACCATGGAGGAGTGCCCTTTTCTTATAATTTTCCTGTTTTCTTCCCCTATTGGAAGTTGTGGTCAAACGAGCTCTTCTTTTTTTATATATACTTTTATATGTGACAAGCAAGATGAAGCTCGCGAGTCTTTGAGTTACTTAACTAGTATGGAAGATGACAACCACAATTTTAATTTACTTATGAGCTAAAAACAATGTCACAAAACGAGGAACTGTTTGAATGTTTTAAAGGTAGCACACGACCAAACTACTATGGAATGGCAATGAAATACCATATATAGGTAGATATGGTGGATACTTTGTCATATTTGGTTTTTGGTGGTTGGATGCATGAATAAAATACTCATACAAATGGAGGCTAGAAAAAGACCGGGTGCGACCAACTAAGAGAGCATAATGGCCATAATCATGCACAGCGACAAAATGTATTAATCAAAGCATAAAGTGATACACAAGTTGCAAACTAAATGATCATAGAGGAAAGAATTGACTGGAATCTAGTCATAACATGTTGCAAAACATGTGCCAAGTCGACCCAAATAAAAACATTCGCAGTAGAATATATACCACAATATTATGCTTTTCTATTGTATGCTAAAAACAATGCATGAAATCTTCAATGGCACACTAAACACTCTCAGTATTTGAGACTAATCATAATGAAAACATAATTAACAAGCTCATCATGAGAATAATATCTACCAAGATATGCAAAAATAACTATGGCACAGTCTAAAAATGCTTCCATTTGCCTCACATACACATAAAACTTTTTTCATGCTTCCAACGCCAACCAAATGAAACCAAACAACTCTCATATATGAAAAACAAGTAAATGTCCAGAGACATATTGATACACAAATCTTTCTATTCTTAATATGTGATCCCATTTTCCTGCACATGCAAGGTATCCACCTCATCATGCATCCTTGAGCAATCCTAAACTGCCATGTGTCATTAAATCTGCCACCTAATCTTCTATCTTTAAATAGGAGAACCCCACTAGCTCATTTTCCTGCAATCTCATGCGTCCACGTCATGTTATTTGCCCACCCCTGCCCGGTTGCTCATCGCGTCTTTCCCCGATTATTTTGCTAACAAAAATTAATCCACACTATTGATGCATTGATTCACGGTCTACATTCATTCATCGCGGAAACCAAACGACTGTTGTACATAACTCACGGTCTCCATGGCTCCACCTCCCCATCTTCCCCTCCCAATCCCCTCCCCTTCATCCCCTTTTTAACTGCCCTCCGCTGGATCTCCTTCATACGAAGCTTCGCCTGTATATGCAGCTCTCTCCTCCACCGCTAACCGTTCATCGATAGTTAGGATCGGCTACTGCACGATGTTGTCTTCCTCTGCTGTCCTCCGTCGGATCTCCTTCATACGAAGCTTCGCCTGTATATGCAGCTCTCTACTCCACTGCTAACCGTCCATCGATAGTTAGGATCGGCGACTGCACGATGTCGTCTTCCCCTGCTGTCTGCCGTCTCTCAGGATCGTAGCCTCAACCCTCATCCTTCGAGGTAGGTTGTTCTCACCTTCCTCCGCCCGCCAGGATCAACGCCGCCACGCAAGGGAGTCCCCATCGTCTGCTATATCATAGTAGACATCTATGCCGTCATCCTCCCGTCACGATCTTTGATGCGTCTGCCATGGGGTTCTTGGTCTACCAGTGCAGCCGTGGAGGTTACTTCCCCTCTGGGTTTGAGTCGTTTGACCATGGTTAGTACTGAACCTTTTCTGTGTGTTTGTGGCATGTAGATATTTAGACTCCCATTGGCATGCATCGAGGAGAAATAGGCGTCCATGTCATGCTCCATCGGAATGTCCATGACATATGTGACGGGTTGCTCATCAAGATGGAGCCATGGAGGACAGTACACTAGTGGAAAACGGGGTTATAGGCCCGGTTCGTCTGGGCCTTCAGTCCCGGTTTCCAAACCGGGACCAATTAGGCGGGACTAAAGGGTCCCCCCTTTAGTCCCGGTTCAAAGTTGCACCGGTCCTAAAGGCGGCGCCACGTGGTGCGGCCAGGGCGCTCGCGGTGGATGACCTTTGGTCCCGGTTCGTGGTACGAACCGGGCCTTGAGGTTCTCTGCCGCGGCAGAGAATTGCTATTTCTCTGCCGCGGCAGAGTTTCAGCAATGCATATATATCATTCAAGAAACCACAAAAAATCGTCGTGAATATATAGACATCGTCAACAGTACACGTAATGCATGCATATTTACAATATAAAGCTAGTCGGATCTCTTTACTAAATCTATTAGCCTCTACGAAGTTGCTCAATATCTATGACCTTCGCATAGTGCTCTCCACCTGGGGCAATGACCTCGGTAAGAAAGAATCCCGCGATTTCCTCTTGAATTGCTCGTATTTGATCCTCCGTTATGAGAGTGTCCCGCAGGCGTATCATCTATATTTAAAAAAGGAGATCAATATATATATATATATATATATATATATGAATGGAACTCAATACAATTGATGGTACTAAGATTAATTGTGAAAATTTGTTATCGTACACGAGTGTGGTGTATACGGGCATCCCCACCCTTGGGACAGGCCATGTCACGAATGAAGTTGCAGACGTAGTATCCACATAAGTTATTCCCGGGTTCCTGCCTCATACACTTTACGAAAAAATAGTTCGATCAAACTAATAATCAAGCATCGTATTGAAAGTAAATATCATATATAGAGTTTCACGGACATAGCTATATATATAGTACTACTTACAGGGTAATCTTGAAATGTAAGCTCCGGTTTCCATTTACCCGGAATAGTATCGATGAACCGTTTCCACGCCCTGCCCGGCAAAAAATAATGAGTAAATGAGTTATTGATTAGTTGATGATATCGTCGAATTAGAACATATGAAGATGCTAATACGAAATTGATTGAAATTACCTCTGGAGGATGGCAGCCATGTCCGCCCATTCCGCATGTTCTTTACGTTTCGAGTCCATGACATTTACGACTCCTTTGTGAAGATCAATGATTAGGAGAATAAAGTGGAACCTGCACAAGCATAGCTCAATGATTACGAGAATAAAGTGGAAGCTGCACAAGCATAATGTATGTTATATATAACACTCACTTGAAGTTGTAGGGAAAGAATATATCCCCTTTGTTTGCTTGCTTCACTACAAACATTACCATGTTGTCCTCTGTGTCCTTGGGGTACTGTAGAACCGTAACTTCATGAACTGTGTCTGGGTCAATGAACCCCAGCTTGAGGAGCTTGCCTCTTTTGCATTCGAGCTTCTTCATTCTGCATAATTAAATGTATAGCGTACACAAAGAATATAGTGAGGATAATTGTTAGTGCAAATGAATGAGCTGGGCTACAGACTTAATTACATAAATAAATCACTTACAGGCAGTAGCAACTGATGACAGCTTTGTCGAGGGCGTCTTGATTGAATAACTGAAACAGTTCTTCTAACTCAAGGTTTATCTCCTCGTCCCCCCGGAAGTAATGCTCATCTCTAAGATACACCGTGAGGTAGCGATCACCTCTTCGACATGCTTTCAGGTACCATTCATACAACCTTCGCATCTGAGTCCCTAGACGCGCGAGCTCGCCAGGTTTGACGAGATCAGATCCGTATCTATACTTGTTTACGACTTGAGCCGTTGGATAGTAATCTTCGTACTCAACTGATGCTCCCTGAGCTCTAGCCTCCCGTTCGATCATCGATGCCGTCTCTGGATCATCATAGGGCTGCACGACGAAGTGGGGTATGGCCTGAATGTCCTGCTGTCCAAGCTGGGCGACTTTTTTTGCTTTGCTCGCTCTAGAGGACTGTCCAAGAGAGCGGTCATAATCAGCTCTCAGCTCAGGTCTCTTCATTCTCGTCTCGGCAAAGTGCTTCACTGTATGCGCTGGAATAAACATCTTCTTCGGCGCAAGAAATGCCTTTTGCTCTTCAGTCTGCTCATGTGGTAACAACTCTGGAGTCTGTGCCATCATCGGAGTTGATGATCTCTTCGGAGCTGTAGGAGGTGCCGCGGTTAGCTTCCTCTTTTGCTTAGGTGGAGGCGCCGGAGTCTCCTGACGAGGAGGAGGAGGCGGCGGAGTATTTTCACGCGGAGGAGACTGCTCATGCACAGGGGAATCATTATCGTGCATAGGAGAATCATCACGCGGAGGAGACTGCGCAGGTGGCGGAGGAGGTGGACGAGGTGGCATGCTTGGTGGCTGCCTGGAAACACAATGTTCTCCTTCCGCCATTGCACGGTGGTTCTACGGGCTTCTCCCAGTTCTTTGATTTCCCCATCTTCACCTGCAGGATGCTCAAGCACCAACCCCTCATAATCTCTCAACACTTCATCCACCATCACAACAGCAAAGTCGTCTTGGACCGGACGGCAATGGTAAGACCTTGTAGGTAAGAGGATGCCGACCGCCGCCTTGAAGGATAGGTTGAAAACTTTAACATGCAGCTCACAAGGACGGCTCTCAGTCAGATCATCCACGGGGGGGTAGCGAGGAGGCTCGACCACCTGGTCATCACCATCATTATCCACCCGCTCGCGTGGAAGCCACGCTGCTTTTCCGGTGTTGTTGAGATTGCAGCGGGACGATAGCATTGAGCAATGCAGGATCTACAGCCTGCCCCTGAGCCATCTGGGATGTAAGTACTTGGGTTACCATGGTTAGATGGGCTTTCATGGTGCTAAAACCCTCCTCTAAGGAAGCTATGCGGTCTGTTTCCCTTGCCTTTCTCCTCTCATGGCTTTTATCAGGAAATTTCTTCCTTTCTGCAGGAAAGCCATACTTCCACGGAACGGAGCCTTCTGTGCCTCGTGTTCGTCCGCCGTGTTCTTTGTTCCCAAGGGCGCGTGTCAGCTCATCGTTCTCTCTTTCGGGCTGGAACCTCCCCTCCTCCACGTCCCTATGTGCTTGTTCCAGGGCTTCAATGGGAAACTTCAGATGAGCTTTCTTATAGATGCACTTCCCTATTTCTGGATGCAACGTTCCCCCAATCACGTAGAACCACTCCTTCGACCGTTCGATCCAACCATGTGTCCCTAATCTGATCCCTTTCCTGGTCAGTTCCGCCTCAGCTGCCTGCCACTTAGGACGGTTAGCCCTGTATCCACCTGGACCCAGAATTTGGTGATATAGCTTCAACGCATCATTTGCCTTATTTGTTTCCGACCTTTTCTTAAATTCTTCTGACTCCGTGCTGTACTTCACGAATTCGTCCCAGTGATTTTTTACCTTCTCACTGTCCGGAGTCTTGTCTTTCTTGATAAAAAGCCGCGCAATCTTTTCTTGTGGTTCTTGAATAGTTCGGCCATCTTCTTCTTGGCAAAGTCGCGGAGGGCCTGCTCCATCTTTGCCTTTTCAGCGGCATCCCCCTCTGGAGGTACAATGTTGAAATGTGCCATGAGCTTGGTCAGAATGTTGTCTTTGGCTACATCATCGATATAAAGACCTTGAGCTTCTTCCTCTGCAGACAGCACTAGTCCCTTCGGCTTGTTCCATTCTCGGACGGTGATCGGGACGTGGTCCCTAACAAGCACTCCGCATTGAGCTATAAATGACTTTGCACTTTTCTCTGGAGCAATCGGTTTACCATCCTTAGCGATATGGGTGATGTCGTGCCTAACACCGTTGTCCAACTTTTTGGCCGGGCCTCGCTTCTTTGACTTTACAGAAGAAGTGCTTGATCCGGAGGGCTAAAAAAGAAATAATTCATAGTCAGTACAATTTAATTAGTTAATGCATCTAGTCGATCAACAACGGCTTAATTAATTTATATACCTGGGTGATAACTACGGTTCCGGAGCCATTATGATGATCTTCTTCCTCACCGGAGCCATTAGGATCTTCTTCCTCAATATTCTCCGCTCCCTCACCGGAGTCATTCAAAAAAGTTGCGGTGACATCGTCACCGCCATCATCTGGAATAACGTCGTCGTCGCGATCATCCAGAGTACCGTTGGCTATGAGGTCATCCATGAAATTTTCTTGAGTTTCATCTCTCTGTCCCACCATGCTTTCTACAACGACTTGCAAGCTATATATAAGAACCATCATATGATCAAATTAAGGATAATGCAGAAAACTGAAAATGGAGTTATATATGTAGTTTTATGTTAGTCGGCGCCGGCACTACCGTTTGGGGGGCGCCGGCACTACATACTCTATTTTGGGGGCGCCAGCAGGGGCGTCGGCACTACCGTATTTTGGGGGCGCCATCGCGAGCGTAGTGGTTACCGGCGTGGCGGCCCTCATAACGGCGCGGCAGCCCTCATAACTTCCACGTCCTCATATATAACAAATTTTAGTAACTAATTTTCACTAAAACTAACTAACTAATTTTTCACTAACACTAACTAACTAATTGTTCACTAAATTTCTAACTATTTTTCACTAACACTAACTAACTATTTTGCACCACTAATTTCTAACTATTTTTCCCTAAAATTCTAACTAAATTTTCACTAAAACTAACTAACTATTTTGTACAACTAATTAATCTAATGAACTACACTATAATCTAACAAATAAAAAAATAAAAAAATGGAAATTTGGCCGGCCCGGTTCGGCCGACCGGAGGAGGAGACGGGCGCGCTTACCGGCGGAGGGAGAGGCGCGGTGGCGGCGGGGTCGGCGGCGGCGATGGCGGCGGACGGCGAGGAGAGGCGGAGGGGCGCGGTGGCGGCGGGAGACGAAGCGGCCAGCGGTGGAGGAGGAGGAGGCGGCGGCGGGCGCGGTGCGGCCGGGCGGCGGCGGAGACGGCACGCGCGCGGGAGACATGAGAGAGGGGCGGCGCACGGCGGCGGCGGTGGCGGTGCGCGAGGCGGAGGGCAGCGGCGGTGCGCGCGGCGGTGGCGGTGGCGGTGGCGGTGGCGCGGCAGACGGCGAGCGGCGCGCGCGGCGATTCGGCAGCCTGGCGGCGTCCAACTGCTTCGTCTCCGCGGGATTGATCTCCGCGGATACGAAGTGTTGGATTATATAGTGGAGGACCCTTTGGTCCCGGTTCGTGGCACCAACCGGGATTGATCTCCGCGGGATTTTTTCTGCGATTTTCGCTGCGCACGCAAAATAGGCCTTTAGTCCCGGTTTGTAATAAAGGCCAATTTTTTTAAAAAATTTCGTTCCGCTTAGTAGTCAGAGGATGTGAGTACCTTTTACCTTACCTCCCCGGCAACGACGCCAGAAAATAGCTTGATGTCTACGCACGCTTCTATTCCTATAGACAGTGTTGGGCCTCCAAGAGCAGAGGTTTGTAGAACAGGAGCAAGTTTCCCTTAAGTGAATCACCCAAGGTTTATCGAACTCAGGGAGGTAGAGGACAAAGATATCCCTCTCAAGCAACCATGCAATTACGATACAAGAAGTCTCTTGTGTCCCCAACACACCTAATACACTTGTCAGATGTATAGGTGCACTAGTTCGGCGAAGAGATAGTGAAATACAAGTGATATGGATGAATATGAGTGGTAATAACAATCTGAATAAAATATTGCAGCGAGTAAACATGCAGTAGAACAGTAAATAAACAGAGTTTCGATATTCGGAAACAAGGCCTAGGGATCATACTTTCACTAGTGGACACTCTCAACATTGCAATCATAAAGGAATATAAATAAGCACTTCACTACGCGATTCTGAATTACTCTTTGGCAAGATAACGAACACTAATTCATCATGTAGGCAAACCTTAAAGATGTATTCCCAAGTACTAATAAACACCCCACGCTCGTCACCGTGAGCATTCATAGGAGGTACTAACACACCACAATTTCATAGAGACATCCAACTCAAATCATAACTCAGTGAATAAGTATTATGTGAAATATAGCCTAAGAGACCCATACGGTGCACACACTGTCACCTTTACACACGTGCGACAAGGAGTCTCCGGAGATCACATAAGTAAAATCCACTTGAATAGCATAACGACATCTAGATTACAAAGCTCATCATATGGATCTCAATCATGTAAGGCTGCTCATGAGATCATTGTATTGAAGTACATGGGAGAGAGAGATTAACCACATAGCTACCGGTAGAGCCCTCAGCCTCGGGGGAGAACTACTCCCTCCTCATCATAGGAGACAGCAGCGTCGATGGAGATGGCGGTGGTGTCGATGGAGATGCCTTCCGGGGGCAATTCCCCGTCCCGGCGGCATGCCGGAACAGAGACTTCTGTCCCCCGAATCTTGGCTTCGCGATGGTGGCGGCTCTGGAACTTTTCTCGTATCGTGGCTTATTCGTCTCGAAGATTTAGGTCAGGGAGGCTTATATAGGCGAAGAGTCGGAGTCGGAAGGGCCACGGGGGACCCACACAGTAGGGGGCGCCCCCCCTCTGGCCGCGCCGCCACCATGTGTGGGGGCCCTGGGCCTCCCCTCTGGTCCCTCTTCGGTGTTCTGGAAGCTTCGTGGAAATATAAGATCGTGGGACTTGATTTCGTCCAATTCCGAGAATATTTCCTGTGTAAGATTTCTGAAACCAAAAACAGCAGAAAACAAGAACTGGCACTTCGGCATCTCGTTAATAGGTTAGTTCCGGAAAATGCATCAAAACGTTATAAAGTGTGAACAAAACATGTAAGTATTGTCATAAAACAAGCATGGAACATCAGAAATTATAGATACGTTGGAGACGTATCAGCATCCCCAAGCTTAGTTCCTACTCGCCCTCGAGTAGGTAAACGATAACAAAGATAATTTCTGAAGTGACATGCTACCAACATAATCTTGATCATACTATTGTAAAGCATATGAGATGAATGCAGCGATTCGAAGCAATGGTAAAGATAATGACTAAACAACTGAACCATATAGCAAAGACTTTTCATGAATAGTACTTTCAAGACAAGCATCAATAAGACTTGCATAAGAGTTAACTCATAAAGCAATAAATTCTTAGTAGAAAGCTTTGAAGCAACACAAAGGAGGATATAAGTTTCAGCAGTTGCTTTCAACTTTAACATGTTTATCTCATGGATAATTGTCAACACAAAGTAATATAACCAGTGCAATAGGTAAACATGTAAGAATCAATGCACACAGTTGACACAAGTGTTTGCTTCTAAGATAGAAAGAAGTAGGTAAACTGACTCAACATAAAAGTAGAAGAATGGCCCTCCGCAGAGGGAAGCATGGATTACTATATTTGTGCTAGAGCTTTTCATTTTGAAAACATAGAAACAATTTTGTCAACGGTAGTAATAAATCATATGTGTTATGTATAAGATATCCTATAAGTTGTCGGGGGGAAGATCCCGGGTAGGGCAATGGACGCGGAGCAGCCGGCTAGAGGTTGGCCGGCTCGCGGCAAAGGCCGGCTGAGGAGCAGCCGGCTGGAGCCGTGGCCGGCTCCTTCGGAAGCCGGTTGGCTCTAAGTCCTAGTCGGCCTGGCTACGGCCGTCTGTGCTGTGGCTGGGCCGGCTTCCACAAGCCATATCCGACTGGGGTCTGTGCCTCAGACCGACTCGAGGCTGGCGAGTCTTGCATGAGAAGGAACTGGGTAGGTGGTCCAGGTTCACAGGTCCACGCCGACCTCATCTCCGTAAAGCGCGGGGCACCGTAGAGCAACAGAGGCCACGCGGCGGACAGGCCATCATGGCGTACGACGATCCGTACCGGCTACAGGGCATGATGGCGATAGGGACATCTCCTCGCCATGCCGCTGACTCCCTCTGGCGGACGGGACAGGCCACTACGCCTCAACGGCTCCATGACGTCAACGCCTCGGGAAGGAGCGGAAGCCGGAGCCGGCCAAGCCGGCCACTAGACTATAGGGACTTCCTTGTAATGTGCCAGCGCCTATATAAGCTGCACTATCCCCCTCGTGCGGGGGACGATCGATCATTCTCACTTCATTCTAGACTTGCGCTACTCGAGGAGAGAGACCTTCGTCTACCTTAGCCTCCCCGAGCAGCCGGATACAGCTCTAGGAGCATCATTGTACTGTGTGATTACCATATACACTCATAGCAGGAGTAGAGGTGTTACCTCCATCGGAGGGCCTCGAACCTGGGTACGTCGCCGTGTCGCTCGTGCCCATACCCGCTTCCGGATACCACCGTGAGACCATCTAGGAACCACCTTCGATTAGCCACCCTATGGCATATGCCGTGACGATACCACGACATTTGGCGCCCACCGTGGGGCCTTCAGCGTCCGCGGCCGGTGTTTTCATCCGGACGGGCCTCACCATCACCACCGGCGAGCGGGTCGCTTCAGGCTTGATCTGGAGATTCGGCTCCCTCGACTGCGTCAGCGACAACGCTGGCTGCTTCGCCGACCGGCCCTTCCCCGCCGGCGGCAGCGTCATCTCCTTCGGCGGCCACGACGTCTACGTCGCTACCGTCGCACCGCCGCGCTACCCGCGGCAGGTGCTGCGCTGCGCAAGCCCTCCTCCCGGAGCCGGCACCAGCAGCGCTCTCGCCGACCCCTGCATCGTGCAAGTCATGGCGACCGGCGAGGAGCAGCCCACCAAGTCCACGCGCATCCGCGGCCCCGACTTGGAGCGCAACGTCGACGGGCGCGCGTCTGCATCAGGCGCGAAGCCACCACCACCACCATCCCGGCTGGAAGAAGTCCGGGCAAAGTTGAGCACTCCGCTCACAACCGGCGCCGACGTCGCCACCATCGAGGCGGACCTGGAGGCGCACCGCGTGCTCCTCCTCAAGCAGACTGAGGAGCTGGCTGCTGCTAAGCGCCAGTGGGAGATCACCCAGCGCGAGTACAACCGCGCCCACGGCCTCACCCCAGGCGGCGACACCCCAGCCGAGCCGGCCAGATCCGCCGCAGAGGCCGCGACCTAGGCGCCGAGATCGACCGCGACGGCGCGGAAGCACCGGCTCCGTCAACGGAGCTGCCCCTCTACAACACCCCCGACAAGAACATGCTCGCGGCCGAAGCCGCCGCAGAAGAGCTGCACCGCCTCGAAGGCGAAGAGCTACGCCGCCAGACCGAGCGGGTGACTGAGTTGCTGAAGGCTGCCAACCGGCAGTCGAAAGACCCCAGGTACGCCCAAGATCCCAGAGCTTCTCACGCTCGTGGTGCCGCAGGGACACGGCCGAGTCCACCTCCCCAGCACCAAGCCGGCGCAACGACTCCCGCGCTACACACGCGAGCTCAAGCCGGCCGAGCCGCCAGCCAGGCGGCAGCAGCAGCCGCAGCCGGCCTCCACCAAGCCGGAACCAGGAGCAAGACTCCGAGCCTCGACGCCAGCACCGGCCGGCTCCAGAAGCCAGCGGCGCTCGCCAGCCGGCACGCTCCCGGCTGGGCCCGCGCATCGAGCCGGCAGACGCCCAAGATCGCTGATGACCCACAAGTATAGGGGATCGCAACAGTCTTCGAGGGAAGTAAAACCCAAATTTATTGATTCGACACAAGGGGAGGTAAAGAATACTTATAAGCCTTAACAACTGAGTTGTCAATTCAGCCGCACCGGAAAA
>NC_061514.1:84213758-84261434 GCF_022539505.1 Lolium rigidum | reverse complement strand
ACCTTGGTTTGAAGCTCAAACCAGTATTAGGCTTGTTGCTAATATATCTCTTAGGCTCAAACTTGGCCTTCTTCCTCTTTTCCTCTTGCAGCTGCTTGAAGTCATCTTCAAGAGTGATGGCTGCATCCACCAACTCTTGGAACTCGGTCGCTCGCATCATCCTGAGCTGAACCTTAAACTGGGGACTTAATACCCGCAAGAACCTCTTCTTCTTCTTGTCCTCGGTGTTGACCTCCTCAACAGCATACCGAGACAACTTCGAAAATTCCCTGACATAAGTCAGGATGGCCTTATCCTTCTGCTCGAGACGTTCAAATTCTCGACGCTTCAACTCCACAATGCTTTCAGGGACATTGGATTCCCTGAACTTCCTCTTAAACTCCTCCCAGGTGAATACCTTCTCAGCCGGATATACGGCTACTATATTGTCCCACCATGATGCGGCAGGTCCACACAACAAGTGTGTTGCATATCTGACCTTCTCCAGGTCATTGCATCCAACGGTGTTGAGCTTTCGCTCCGTGTCCATCAGCCAATCCTCCGCGTCCATAGGTTCGGGCGCGTATGCGAAGGATATGGGCTTAGTATTCTGGAAGTCTGACAAAGTGACTCCCTGATTGTCAGGTCTCTCCACCTTGTTCTGTTGTAGCAGCTCCTGGAAAAACTTTCTGCTGCTCCAACGTTATACGTTGCCTTTCCTCCAACATTTGCATGTATTGGAGGAAGTTCCGCTGCGTCATGGGTGGTGGTGGTAACTGATTTCTGGCTGCTTCATCAGCCTCTTCCTTCTGCTTGGCTTCGCGCTCCATATGCTGCGCTTCACTCTCCTCACCTACCGGTCCCGACATATCCCCCTAGTTCTGCAACACAAAGTGGTACTCATAGTTACTCCATGCGCAAGTTTTCTGAGCTCAACTTTGTGCAAAGAACTAGTCACGCAATGGAAATCAAGAAGCAAATCCAAATCATACAAAACATATACCATGTATATACATACTTAAGTGGTCTTATTACAATACTCAGTGACGTTGTGAGTATGCAAACTCACTTATTGAAGTATATATACAAATTTCTACAAAATATTACATACTACAATACATGTGGTACTTATGTATTGTAGTCTCGCCTCCCATGGTAGTCTCTAGTCGTGCTTCACTCCCGGTACATTCCAGGCTTCCATCCGGTCGAACGTGTAGTCCTCCTGACAAAACCTGGACATAAGGTCTCCCCGTCGGCTGGTAATCGGAATCAGAGGATGATCCTAGGGAGAAATCAGTGTTCATGAACTGGTCATTCAGTGCATCATGATCCACCCATCGGGTGTACTCCCCTGTGACTCCACCATAGGTATTTCCAACATTCGTATCTGACTCGATCTGTATCGGATACCCTCCATCGACTTCCCCATTATACGGATAACTCTGGTTCTGGGTTGTGGCGTCCTCATTCATCTCGGGATTATATCTAACTCGAATCACTATGGGTTCCGATGTCTGATCCCCAACGCCAACCTCGTGGAGTTTTCTATAGGAGTCTCGGTACGCTGATTGTTTCCGGATTCCTCTCCACCCTCATATCCTCCATGGGAACTACTAGGAAAGTACCTAGGTGTCATGGGTGTGGTTTGTTGTTCGGGATGATCAATACTAATGTAATCACCAGCTGAATAAACTAGTGTGTGAACCTGTCGGGGGGAACACCCCGGGTAGGGCAATGGACGCGGAGCAACCGGCTGACCACTGGCCGGCTCGCGGCAAAGGCCGGCTGAGGAGCAGCCGGCTGGCGCCGTGGCCGGCTGGTCAGGAAGCCGGCTGGCTCTAGGTCCTAGTCGGCCTGGCTACGGCCGCCAATGCTGTAGCTGGGCCGGCTTCTACAAGCCATATCCGACTGGGGGTCTGTACCTCAGACCGACTCGAGGCTGGCGAGTCTTGCATTGGAAGGAACCGGGTTGGTGATCCGGGTTCCCAAAGTCCACGCTGACTTCATCTTCCGTAAAGCGCGGGGCACTGTAGAGCAGCAGTGCTACGCGCCGGACAGGCCATCATCGCCTACGACAGTCCGTACCGGCTACAGGGCATGATGGCGACAGAGACTCCTCCTCGCCATACCGCTGACCTCCTCTGGCGGACGGGACAGGCCACTACGCCTCAACGGCTCCATGACGTCAACGCCTCGGGAAGGAGCGGAAGCCGGAGCCGGCCAAGCCGGCCGGTAGACTATAGGGACTTATGTGTAAAGTGCCAGCGCCTATATAAGCTGGGCTACCCCCTCGTGCGGGGGACGATCGATCATTCTTACTTCATTCCACCCTTAGCGCTGCCCCGTGAGAGAGACCATCGTCTCCCTTACCCTCCCGAGAAGCAGCCGGACACGGCTCTAGGAGCACCATTGTACTTGTGTGATATCTTATACACTCTAGCAGGAGTAGAGGTTTTACCTCCATCGGAGGGCCTCGAACCCGGGTACGTCGCCGTG
Source organism: Lolium rigidum (assembly GCF_022539505.1). Classification (NCBI taxonomy): domain Eukaryota; kingdom Viridiplantae; phylum Streptophyta; class Magnoliopsida; order Poales; family Poaceae; genus Lolium; species Lolium rigidum. The sequence goes on along the minus strand of NC_061514.1, from coordinate 84,258,959 downwards.
TCGCTCGTGCCCATACCCGCTTCCGGATACCGCCGTGAGATCTCTCGAGAGCCCCTTCGATTAGCCACCCTATGGCATATGCCGTGACGATACCACGACATTTGGCGCCCACCGTGGGGCCTTCAGCATCCTCGGCCGGTGTCTTCATCCGGACGGGCCTCACCATCACCACCGGCGAGCGAGTCGCTTCAGGCTTGATCTGGAGATTCGGCTCCCTCGACTGCGTCAGCGACAACGCTGGCTGCTTCGCCGACCGGCCCTTCCCAGCCGGCGGCGGCGTCATCTCCTTCGGCGGCCACGACGTCTACGTCGCCACCGTCGCACCGCCGCGCTACCCGCGGCAGGTGCTGCGCTGCGCCAGCCCTCCTCCGCGAGCCGGCAGCAGCGCCCCGCCGGTCCCGCCGTTGTGCAAGTCATGATGGCCGGCGAGGAGTTCCCCTCCAAGTCCACGCGCGTCCGCGGCCCCGACCTGGAGCGCGACGTCGGCGGGCACGCATCCGCATCAGGCGCAAAGGCGCCACCACCACCATCCCGGCTGGAGCAAGTCCGGGCAAAGCTGAGCACTCCGCTCACCACCGGCACCGGCGCCGCCGCCGTTGAGGCAGAACTGGAGGCGCACCGCGTGCTCCTCCTCAAGCAGACTGAGGAGCTGGCTGCTGCTAAGCGCCAGTGGGACATCACCCAGCGCGAGTACAACCGCGCCCACGGCCTCACCCCAGGCGGCGACAACCCCAGTCGAGCCGGCCAGATCCGCCGCAGAGGCCGCGACCTAGGCGCCGAGATCAACCGCGACGGCGCGGACGAGCCGGCTCCATCCATGGAGCTGCCCATTTACAACACCCCCGACAAGAACATGCTCGCGGCAGAAGCCGCCGCAGAAGAGCTGCACCGCCTCGAAGGCGAAGAGTTACGCCGCCAGACTACGCGGGTGACTGAGCTGGTGAAGGCTGCCAACAGGCAGTCGAAAGACCCCAGGTACGCCCCAGCCCCCAGAGCTTCTCACGCTCGTGGTGCCGCAGGCAACGCCAGGGATACGGCCGAGTCCACCTCCCCAGGGCCAAGCCGGCGCAACGACTCCCGCGCCACGCACGCCACCTCGAGCCGGCCGAGCCACCAGCCAGGCGGCGGCAGCAGCCGCAGCCGGGCTCCACCAAGCCGGAACCAGGAGCAAGACTCCGAGCCTCGACGCCCTCACCGGCCGGCTCCAGAAGCCAGCGGCGCTCGCCAGCCGGCCCACTCCCGGCTGGGCCCGCGCATCGAGCCAACAGACGCTCGGGACCGCCTCGACCGGCTGGTTCAATCCTGCATCGCGGAAGAAGAAGGGCCAGCCGGCCCAAAGTGCTTCGGGCCGCGGATCCTCAACGAGCCCATGGTTGACGGCTTCCAGCTCCCGCGCGACACCCCCAAGTACGACGGCACCGCCAAGCCGGAAGACTGGCTGCTGGACTACTCCACGGCAGTCGGCATCGCCAAGGGCAACAAGCGCTGGGCCGTGCGCTACTCCCCCCTCATGCTGCTCGGCTCCGCCCGCACATGGCTCAACAACCTGCCAGCCGGCAGCATAAACGGCTGGCTGGACTTCGAGGCCGCCTTCATCAGCAACTTCACCGGCACCTATCGCCGGCCGGGTCGCCCTCAACAGCTTGAGATGTGCAAGCGGGGCCCGGACGAGACGGATCGCGCGTACCTAACGCGCTGGTGCGAGATGCGCAACTCCTGCGAGGGCGTGCACGAGATGCAAGCCATCAGCTTCTTCATGGGAGGCTGCCGGCCCAACACCTTGCTGTGGCACAAGCTGCGCCGCAGCGAGCCCAAGACGATGGCCGCCTTGATGGTCATCGCAGACAAGTACGCGCTGGCAGAGGAAGCCGGCAAGGCGCCGGCTGATATTTCACCGGCTCCAGCAAGACGGGACAACAACAAGCCGGCTGAGCACAAGCCGGCCGAAGGCGGCTCGCATGGCAGCCGGCGGGACAACTACCGCGGCAAGCGTCACAGCGACCAGCCGGACCGCCGGTACGGTTCCGCCCATGTGGCAGCCGTGTCGGACAACGCGGCGGCGGCAGCCGCCGCCGAAGCAAACGGACCGGCAATGGAAGCCGAAGTACACCTTCGAGCAGATGCTCGACTCGCCGTGCAAGTACCACAGCGGCAAGAACCCCTCCAACCACACCACCCGCGACTGCCACTTCATGAAGCGGCTGACAAGCGGCGAACCCCTCCCACCTCCACCCCCGCCTCCTCCAGCCGGCGGGCCGGGTGGCCAAGGCGGCGCAGAGAACGCCAACCTCGAGCACCACGAGGCTAACCAAGTGCAGCATGGCCAATATCTGGCCGAAGATGCTACCTACATCATCTTCACCTCCGAGCCCGAGGACAAGACGAGCCGCGCGAGCCGTTCCCTCGAGGTCAACGCGGTCATACCGCCGGTCCCCCAGTACCTAAACTGGTCAGAGCAGGCCATCACCTTTGATCGCCGCGACACACCGGCTGTCCTGCCAAAGCCGGGCAGCTACGCCCTGGTCCTCGACCCCACCATCGGCACGACTCGGCGCAGCGTGCGATTTTCGCGCGTCCTCATCGACGGCGGCAGCAGCATCAACATCCTCTACCGCGACACCGCCCGCAAGCTGGGCATCCAGGAGGCCGAGTTGCGCCCCACCCCCACCGTCTTCCATGGCATCGTGCCAGGCCACCGCTGCCGGCCGATCGGCCGGATCACGCTGGAGGTGATGTTCGGGAAGCCGGATCACTTCCGCACCGAGAGAATCGAGTTCGAGGTGGTGGACCTCGTTAGTCCCTACCACGCGCTCCTGGGCAGGCCGGCCCTGACCAAGTTCATGGCGGTGCCCCACTATGGGTACCTGAAGATGAAGCTGCCTGGCCCAAAGGGGGTCATCACCATAGCCGGCGACTATCGCCGCTCCATGGACTGCGCCACGCAGAGCTCCAAGATGGCCCAGACGCTGGTCATCGCCACCGAGAAGCAGCTCATCCACGACGCCGTTGCCCTCGCCAAGGCCGCGCGGACGGACATGCCGGCTGCGAGCAACCCGGCTGGGACGACCCACTTCCAGCCGGCCGACAACACCAAGAAGATCCTCGCTGGACCCGGCGCAGCCGGACAAGTACGTCACCATCGGTGCCGGCTTGAGCAAGAAATAGGAAAGCGAGCTCACCAGCTTCCTCCGTGAGAATCGGGACATCTTCGCATGGACTCCAAGAGACATGCCGGGTGTGCCGAGGGAGTTGGCTGAGCACCACCTCCACGTCCGGCCCGACGCCAAGCCGGTGAAGCAGCCTCTCAGGCGCTTCGCCGAAGAACGAAGGAAGGCCATCGGTGAAGAAATCGCCCGGCTGCCGGCAGCCGGCTTCATCATGGAAGTGCCGCACCCGGACTGGTTGGCAAACCCGGTCCTGGTTTTGAAGAAGAACGGCTCTTGGCGCATGTGTATCGACTACACCAGCCTCAACAAGGCGTGCCCGAAGGACCCCTTCCCCCTGCCGCGCATAGATCAAGTCATAGACTCGACTGCCGGCTGTGAATTGTTGTCTTTTCTAGATGCCTATTCAGGCTACCACCAGATTCCTTTGAATCCGGATGATCAAATAAAGACTTCGTTCATTACCCCGTACGGGGCTTACTGCTACACGACTATGCCATTCGGCTTGAAAAATGCAGGCGCCACCTACCAAAGGTGCATGCAAAAGTGTTTGCAGGATCAAATCGGAAACGTTCACGCATATGTGGATGATGTCGTTGTAAAAACCAAGGAGATGCCTACCCTCCTTGATGACCTGAGAGAAACCTTCACCAATCTGCGAAGATTCCGGATGAAGCTCAACCCGGCCAAGTGCACATTCAGCGTGCCAGCCGGCCAACTCCTGGGCTACCTCGTCTCTCAGCGAGGAATCGAAGCCAACCCGGAGAAGATCAGTGCCATTGAAAAGATGGAGCTGCCGCAGTGCCTCAAGGACGTCCAGAAGTTCACTGGCTGCCTGGCTTCCTTGAGCCGCTTCGTCAGCCGGCTGGGGGAGAAGGCACTGCCCCTGTACCAATTGATGAAGAAGGCGGACAAGTTCGTCTGGTCACCGCAGGCGGATGAGGCCTTCCGTGACTTAAAGCGCGTGCTCTCAACCGCGCCAATCCTTGCAACGCCGGGTTCAATGGAGCCGATGCTGTTGTACATCGCAGCCACCAACCGAGTGGTTAGCGTTGTCCTGGTGGTGGAGCGCAAAGAAGCCGAAAACGGAGAGCGGCTGGTCCGGCGCCCGGTCTACTACCTCGGCGAAGTGCTCTCCCGGTCGAAGCAAAACTACCCCCACTACCGAGAAGGTCACCTACGGTGTCTACATGGCGGCCAAGAAGCTCAAGCACTACTTCCAAGAGCATCCCATCGGGGTGGTTGCCACGAGCGCCTCGGCGGAAATCATCGGCGGCAAGGATGCCAACGGCCGGGTTGCCAAGTGGGCCCCGGAGCTAGCCGCCCACACCATCCTCTACGAGCCACGCACAGCCATCAAGTCGCGGATCCTCGCGGACTTCTTCGTCGGCCGGGCTGAGATGCAATACCCGCCGCCCGTGCCGGATTCCACGCATTGGAAGATGCACTTTGACGGCTCAAAGATGCGCAACGGCACTGGGAGCCGGCATCGTCATCACCTCTCCCAAGGGAGACCGGGCTGGACTACGTCCCGCAGATCCACTTCGCCGCATCCAACAACGTGGCGGAGTATGAAGCGCTCATTCATGGGCTGAAGCTGGCCAAGGAGATTGGCGTGCGTCGCATACTATGCTTCGGCGACTCCGACTTGGTCATACAGCAAGCATCTAGCGACTGGGACGCGAAGGACGCCAACATGGCCTCATACCGCTTCCATGTCCAGCAGCTATCCGGCTTCTTCGACGGCTGCGAATTCCACCATGTGCCACGGGCAAACAACGAGGCGGCTGACGCCTTGTCCAAGATTGGTTCAACCCGGCAAGCCATTCCGCCGGGCATTGCCTTGGCGGTTATCAAGAAGCCGTCCATCATACCGTCACCGGACTCGGATTCAATATTCGTGCCGGCCGACCGGGGGCTGCTCAGCCGAACCCGGGGGCTTCATCGCCCAAGTCGGGGGATAACAAGCCGAACCCGCCGGCTACCACGCCGAACCCGGGGACTTCTCAGTCCAACCCGGGGGCTTCATCGCCACACTCGGGGGCTAGCAAGCCGAACCCGCCGGCTAGCAAGCCGAACCCGGCGACCATGCAGTCGAAGCCGGAAGCTCCCACGCGGGAGGCCCTGTTGGTCAGCGTATTCGAGATAAGATGCGTACCTTCATGGGCACAAGAATTCCTCTCCTACCTCACCGACGGTGTGCCTGCCTGATGACAGAGTCCAGGCCAGGCAGATTGAGAGAAGGGCCAAGGCCTATACAATCATCAACCACGAGCTGTACAAACGCAGCGTAAGTGGGGTGCTCCAGCGGTGCGTCGAGCCGGCTGAAGGGATTGAACTCCTAAGGGAAATCCATCAGGGTGAGTGCGGCCACCACGCCTCCTCCCGAGCCATAGTGGCCAAAGCCTTCCGGCACGGTTTTTATCGGCCGACTGCGCTCGGAGACGCGAAGAACTGGTGAAGAAGTGTAACGGCTGCCAACGCTTCGCCAAGCAAAGGAACACGCCGGCTTCCGCCTTGAAGACCATCCCCATTACCTGGCCATTTGCCGTATGGGGCTTGGATATGGTGGGCCCATTCAAAACAGCCCGAGGCGGCATGACTCATCTCTTGGTGATGATTGACAAGTTCACTAAGTGGATCGAAGCCAAGCCAATCAAGAATCTGGACGGCTCCACAGCCGTCACATTCCTCAAGGAAATAATCGTGAGATATGGCTATCCGCATAGCATCATCACCGACAATGGCAGCAACTTCGCTGAAGGCATCTTCAAACGCTACTGCGGAGAGATGGGGATCCGGATGGACCTATCGTCCGTGGCGCACCCGGAAACCAACGGCCAAGGGGAGAAGGCTAATGGCTTGATCCTAGCCGGCATCCGGCCCCGGCTGGTGGAGCCGCTTGAGCGCTCAGCCCGGCTGCTGGATTGAAGAGCTGCCCGGCGTCGCTGTGGAGCCTCGCGCACGACGCCAAACCGCTCGGTCGGCTTCACACCCTTCTTCCTCGTATACGGGGCCGAAGCCGTCCGGCCGACTGATATCGAGCACGACGCGCCAAGGATCAAGCTCTACACAGAAGCTGAAGCCAAAGAGGCTCGCGAAGATGGAGTCGACCTGGTTGAAGAGGTCCGGCCGATGGCCGAGTCCGGGTCAACCGTATACCAGCAAAGCCTCCGTCGCTACCACAGTCGGAAGGTCAAGACCTTAGCATTCCGAGAAGGAGACCTAGTGCTCCTGCTGATCCAACGGACAGCCGGACAGCATAAACTAGCATCTCCATGGGAGGGTCCCTTCATCGTGAGCAAGGCAGTAGGCAATGACTCCTACTATCTCATAGATGCCCAAGAGGCCAAAAAGAACAAAGCAAGCAAAACTGACGAAGAGACTAAACGTCCCTGGAATGTCAGGTTGCTTCGACCATTTTACACATGAGAGGAGGAATGTATGTATCCCTTGTATCCCTTTTGTAAGCTATGAAAAGCATGCGCCAAGAGCGCCGTTTCCGACAAGTGTTTCGCATACTCTACTTCGTTTCGCCAATTGGCTTGAACCCTTTCACGCGGCCGGCTCGGTAACGTGATCCGGTTTCCGACAGCCGGCTTCCGATCCAGCTACAGACCGCAACCCGGCTGTCCGGCTGGCGGGAGTAAGGCCTAGGGAGCCGGCACGCGAAAAACGACTAAGGGAAAGAGTAAAAGCGAGTTGACTTGCAAATTTTCATAAAAGTGTCGGATTGCCGAATTCAGCTCGTTCGACTGAAGTATCGTCGGCCTCCTCGGCGGCCCGCTCTTGATCCGGCGACGGATCGCAAGTCGGACGTACGACCGGCAAGAGCACAGCCAAAGAGTGGGGCGGATAGGAAAAAGCGAACAAGTCGAAAGAAAGCAACCCGGCACACAAATGATTAACAAACACATTAAAGTGTGCCTTAATAAAAGGATAATAATATTGTCTTACATATGCACCCGGCATCCCGGCGATTTGATAAATTGTCTTGCAAAAGTATAAGATAACAGGTACAAGCTAAGCACCGGCTGGATCAGGACCAGCCGGAGGGGCGTCAGCAGAGCCGGCTGCTGGGTCATCCTCGGGCACGTCATCCGCCTCCTCGTCCTCAGCCTCCTCCTCCTCGTCGTCAGACGGCGGATTCGGGTCTCGCGATGAAGATGGCCTTGTCGACGAAGTCGGCAATGGCGCAGGCGCGGGCAAGCCGAGCAGCCTTGTTCTCCGCCGGAAGCTTGTCCTCCACGTCAGCGCGCCGGTACTCCAACTGGTCGAGGCTAACCTCGTTATACCAGGAAAGCACGAAGGACAGCGCCATGTCGGCTCCAGCATGCGTGGCCGACTCCTTCCAGTCCAGGAAGCGGTCGGGAGCCCTCTCCAGCCAGGAGATGAGGTTGGAGAGGTCTTGTGGCAGCGTCTCCGTCGGCCAAAGCAGCCGGATCAGCTCCTCCGCCGCCTTCCGCAGCTCCCGGCCAAGCTTGGTGACCGGCTCCACGCGGGCGGCGATGGACGTCGGATAGTCGTCCATGGTGAAGCGATCGGAGCTCGCTCCCCGGTGGCTGCCGGCGCTCCTCCCGCGCCCTGCCAACAGCCGCTAACGCCTCGTCCTGCGCCTCAGGGAAGGACGCTGCAAAGAAGAAAAGCATGTCAGGAGCTGTCAAAGCCGAAATAAGCTGAAAAATGCAAATTTTCGAAGTCCTAAAGTAAGCCTGGCGGCAGCCGGCAAGAACCGACTGCCCCCAGCCCGAAGATGGAGATTTCGAAGTCCTAAGTAAGCTCGGCGGCAGCCGGCAAGAACCGATCGCCCCAGCCCGAAGATGGAGATTCCGAAGCTCTAAAGTAAACCTGGCGGCAGCCGGCAAGAACCGCCTGCCCCCAGCCCGAAGATGGAGATTTCGAAGTAAAAAAGAAAAAAGCCTGGCGGCAGCCGGCAAGAACCGACTGCCCCCAGCCCGAAGATGGAGATTCCGAAGCTCTAAAGTAAGCCTGGCGGCAGCCGGCAAGAACCGACTGCCCCCAGCCTGAAGATGGAGATATCGAAAAAATCAAGTTTCTGCCGCCGGCTGCCAACCTAAGCCGGCAGCCGACGGCCGAAAGCCGGCAAAGGGGAAGGCATAAGACTAAAGACTCACCCGCCAAGCCGCGGTCGAGCGCGCTAAGTTCCTCCAACCACCGCTTGGCGGTGGCCGATAGCTCGTTGGACTTGATGGTCACCTCTTCGCGAAGCGCAAGCCGCTGCTTCTCCACCTCGTCCAGCCGCCTCGCTCGGCTCCGCCAGCTTCTCCTCCCCGTCCTTCTTGAGGGCGGCAAGCTCCTTAAGGTGGTTAGCCTCAAGCTGGCGCAGCCGCTTCAGCTCCCCGTCAGCCACCTTCAGCTTGGCGGCTGCGGCCCGGTTCGCCTCCTCGCTCGTGACGCATTGAGCGCGGGCAACTCGGAGGTCCGACTCCAGCTGTGGGATCCGGGCGGCTTCAGCTGCAAGCCGGCAAAAAATGAGCCGTCAGTAAAAAAGAAATTCAACAGAAAAAGCAAGCCAAAAGAAAGAAGGTCTCACCCTTGACAGCCTCCAGCTCGCGAGCCAAGCCGGCTCGCTCGATCTTGGCCTTCTGGTAGCTGGTCACCACCTGGTTGTACAGGAAGGTGCGCCGCTCCTCAACCGTATGAAAGAATCAGTTGCTTAGACGAAACCCGGACCGGCTCCAAGCAGTCGGCCCACGTCTCGGAGGGCTACCAGGATAACAACAAAATTGCAAAAGAAAAGAAAACACACCTTCTCGGCATCCTCCGGGGTCGCCAGCTGGGCAAGGGTCTCAGCGGCCTTGGTCTTGAGGTTGGCGCGATAGCCGGAGAAAAGCATCTTCATGGGCGCCTTGCCAGGCTGCCCCTCCCGGCTGATAATCTCGCAGGAGTTCGCCTGATGCCATGCCTTCTCCATAGTTCCAGCCGAGCCGAAGCTGGAGTCGGAGGCGGACGGCACAACCACCAGCCGGGCACCTTTAGCCACATGAAGGCCCTCAGACGGGCCCGCTGGACCCTCTGTCCTCACCAACGCCCGGGAGTCGGCGTCCTTCGAGCGCGCTGGCTCCTCCCTCGCCGGCTCCTTCCCGGTCGGCTCCCTCCTCGTCGGCTCCGAAGATGGAGGCGGCGCGGTCGAAGCAGTCGGCCCGGTGGGAGCCGTCCCTTCCGGGGTGCTCTCCAGCACCACGACGTCGGGCGCGGGCCCGCCGACTCCGGTCGCAGGCGGCGCTGCCCCGCCAGCTCCAGCTCCAGCTCCGGCCGTGCGCTCCACAAACGGGGCGCGGCGCGGGAACATGTCGTCTATGGTCGGCCGGCGCGCCGACCGACCCTCGGTCTCCGCCGCCGGGGCGCCGTAGGAGGCGCGGCTGAAGAAGACGCCCCCGCAAAGGCGGCGTGCCCGCAGGCGGCACGTTGGCAGCCGGCGGCGTGCGCGCGCGCGCCGAAGGTTGCGGGGTCGGCTCCCTCCTCTCGCCGCGGAAGCGGCGACGCGACGGGAGGAGCTTGCCTAGAGCCGCCTCCCTGGGTGAATTTGATCGCAGCCCTAGCCGAACAAGCAAGAAAAGATAAGTACGAAGAGGAAGGAAAGAAAAGGAATCAAACAACAGAGGAAAAAGAACTCACCCGGCTTTCTCCGGGACCTTCTTGGGCGCCAGCCGGCGCTGCTTCTTGACTCTCGCCTCCGTGGCAGCCGTAGACCCGCTGCCGGCCCGCTTCTTCCCCTTCGGCTTGGAAGTCGCCGTGCCCGCAGGCGGCACCGCGCGCAGAGGCACCGCTGGGATGGGCCCCGTGCCGGATTCAGCCGGCTCCGCCTGCGGCTGCTCCTGCTCCTGCTCGTGTTCAGGCGAGGGCGGCGGGTTATGCTCCCCCTGGCCGCCCTGATCCTGCACCTCCGGCAGATCGTCGTCGCCGGCTTGGTCGCCGGCTGGGTCAGCCGGGTCGACGTGATCCGGCGTCCAGATCTTCGTCGCCGTGTCGCCATCCTCGATGCCTTGGCGGGTGAAAAGCTGAAAACAACAAGATAAATATCAAGTCGGCCACGCAGCCGCAAGCCGGAAGACGGCAAAAACGTTAAACTTACCAGTTCAGGCGGCTGCGCCCGGTCGTAGGGCGGCAGCCCCCAATCCCAGTTGTCTGGCATGTTGGCCTTGGTGATGTTGTTCACCCGGCGAGCCACCTGCAGCTTGGAAAGCTCCGCTTTCGACGTCCGGGTCGGGTCGAGCCGGCCGGACATGTGGCCAATCTTGTGGACGCGCCACTGGAGCGGTATGACCCGGCGCGAGATGTAGGTGCAGAGGAGGTCCTCGGCACTAAGCCGGCCGCTCGTGACGCACTCACTCAGGAAGTCCCACAGGAGGTTCACCTCCGCGTCCGGGTCCGAGGACTTGGCGTTGCAGCCCCAGTTGATCCGGCCGACTGGCGGAGCCGGGTTGTACTCCGGCAGGTTGAGCCGGTCGAAGGCCGGGCTCGCATTCCGCACATAAAAGAAAGACATCTGCCAATTCTTCACAGAATCGACAGTCGGAATCTTCGGGAAGGACGTACCCGTGCGGGGATAGATGGAGGCGGCGCCGCAGATCCTCAGGCGGCCTTCGGTCGTTTGCGCCTTGAGGTAGAAGAGCCGGCTCCAAAACTCCACATCCGGCCACAAGCCGGCGTAGCCTTCCATGAAGGCCACGTAGCAGCTGAGGAGGATCATGGCGTTGGCCGGCAAGTGGTGCGGCTGCAGGCCGAAATGGTCGAGGAAGCGGCGGAAGAAATTGGAAGCCGGCGAGGCCCAATCCGCGGTCGAGGTGCGCGCCGAAGACCACGCGTTCGCCGGGCTCCGGCCGAGGCTCCATCTCCGCGCCCGGCGCCCTCGTAATCACCCCCGCCGGGATGCGGCGGAGGCGCACCAGCCGGGTGATGTCATCCTCCCGCATGTAAGATCCTTTCCAGGAGCCGCTCGGCTGGGCCATCGAAGACGAAGAAGAGGAAGAGGTCCAGGAGAGGCGGAAGGGCGAAGAAGAACCGCTCCTCGCCGGAGGAGACCGCGGCGGAGAAGGGCGCGCCGTCGATGCGCGTGGCCCCGTGGCGCCGGGTTGACAGGCTTGCGGCGGCGGCACGGCGGAGGATCGTCGGGGCAACTGCTCGCCGAGGTTCGCCAGGGGAGCGGAAGAAGAAATCGCACCGGAGCAGCGAAGAGCTCGAGCGGAGAGAGGTTGCGAGGCAGGAGCGCGAGGAGGAAGAAATGGCCAAGTACCGCCTCGATGCCTCCCCCGCGGCTTTTAAAGCCCTCAGGCGTGGGCGGTTGGCCTCCAAGTGGCCGACGTGGGCCACGTCTCCGGATTTACTGTGCCGTAACTCCTCCCACGACCACTGCCGTTACCAGAAACTGCCACACCACGTCGCCCACAACCGCACCGGATCCGGAGGGACATTGATGTGACCAGACGAACCGGCGGCAGAGCCCTGGCGTCAGACCGGTCAAGTCGGGTGCGGGACCCTAGGCGGCGGAGACTCCGGCGCGCCGCAAGCCGGAGCCGGACAAGAAGTCCAACTCGGACCAAAAGTCACCAACAAGGCGGAGACGCCATCAAAACTTGCAAGAAAGCAAAAGCAGCACAAGTGAAAAAAAACAGCCGGCTAGAAGCAGCCGGCAAGAACGAGCCGGATGAGGGCGCAGTCGGCTGAATGAAAATTCTCAGTCGGCCCCTCCAAGTGCCGCCAAGTACATTCAAGAGGCCAGGAAAACCTACCTAGGTCCTTCTAAACGCAGGACCTTGCCAGCTTCGGGGGCTAATGTCGGGGGGGAAGACCCCGGGTAGGGCAATGGACGCGGAGCAACCGGCTGACCACTGGCCGGCTCGCGGCAAAGGCCGGCTGAGGAGCAGCCGGCCGGCGCCGTGGCCGGCTGGTCGGAAGCCGGCTGGCTCTAGGTCCTAGTCGGCCCGGCTACGGCCGCCAATGCCGTAGCCGGGCCGGCTTCTACAAGCCATATCCGACCGGGGGTCCGTACCTCGGACCGACTCGAGGCCGGCGAGTCTTGCACCGGAAGGAACCGGGTTGGTGATCCGGGTTCCCAAAGTCCACGCCGACTTCATCTTCCGTAAAGCGCGGGGCACCGTAGAGCAGCAGTGCTACGCGCCGGACAGGCCATCATCGCCTACGACAGTCCGTACCGGCTACAGGGCATGATGGCGACAGAGACTCCTCCTCGCCATACCGCTGACCTCCTCTGGCGGACGGGACAGGCCACTACGCCTCAACGGGTCCATGACGTCAACGCCTCGGGAAGGAGCGGAAGCCGGAGCCGGCCAAGCCGGCCGGTAGACTATAGGGACTTATGTGTAAAGTGCCAGCGCCTATATAAGCTGGGCACCCCCCTCGTGCGGGGGACGGTCGATCATTCTTACTTCATTCCACCCTTAGCGCTGCCCTGTGAGAGAGACCATCGTCTCCCTTACCCTCCCAGGAGCAGCCGGACACAGCTCTAGGAGCACCATTGTACTGTGTGATATCTTATACACTCTAGAAGGAGTAGAGGTTTTAACTCCATCGGAGGGCCTCGAACATGGGTACGTCGCCGTGTCGCTCGTGCCCATACCCGCTTCCGGATACCGCCGTGAGATCTCTCAGGAGCCCCTTCGATTAGCCACCCTATGGCATATGCCGTGACGATACCACGACAGAACCTCATTCTCCATTGGTTCATTTCCCTTAGTCTCCTCCTTGGGCTCAGTGAACTCTTCCAGCATTGTATCAATTGCTCCCGTCAAATGACGGTTCAACTGAAAGAACAATGACAGTAGGTTGCGGCTGTTATCCATGTACTTAGCGGCTTCTGCTGGTTTGCATTTTGCAAGCTTGAAGTGGTTAAGCATAGGATCATCTTCCTCCTCCATATGAGGAATATGAGCGAATTCGGAACCCATAAGCTCCTTCGTCTTATGGTCCCGAATATCAGTGATGGCTCTCATTATGGCTATGTGGTAGGCTGTGTTGATAGTTCTAGCCTCACCTGTTGGCATCACTACGCTCATTCCTAGGGATTCTGGAAGTCTTAGCCCTACCCTACACTTTGCCAATACTGGTCCGTCATAGTACCAGTATTTCATTACTTGGATTTGGGGATCGCACCCAAATTCAAGCAACATGGCACGAAGAATGTCTGCGAGTCCTCCGTCGTATTCACTCAAGTTTGACGGCTTCACTTTCACGTTTCGTCCCGGCGTGAACTTGCCATAGTTGGCTGTAGAATAGAAAGAATATAAGATTAGTAATAATGCATCATAATAGTGATAATAAAGAATTATCGCACTAAAATATATGATTGTTTTATTCTCAAGTGAATATACACCATATTTTTAGAGAATTCTTTACTAATCCTATTTGACTCCTAACGTTTCGTCCCATTTACTAGGTTCCAACCTAAGGTAAAAGCTTTTGCTCTGATACCAACTGTGGTGACCCTGCATACCACCGCATGTTGTAGTATGCCGGTCGTTGATATAACATTCACGAAGTACCATTCCGCAAATATTACATCCCTCGAGTAGTACAACGGAACATAGCAGGTCCATAACTCATTCATTTATTATTACAAACATAATGTACATATCATATCGGAGCTCCTCTTGGGTCCAAAGAGGGATACTCCTGGGTTCGAGACAAACCCAACTTAACTTATAATACAAGAGCCTTACTAAGTTATACATTTATTCTCTCGAGCAGTAAAGTACTAAGAGTTCGTACTGCTCGGTTACTACTACTACTTAACGGTCTATGCTTGCTCTCCTCCGGAACCCTCTCCGGTTCCGTAGACTATAAGGTAGTCTACACCTTCGACACCTCCAGAGAGGTCTGGTTCTTCATAGCCGATGATGTCGGCTCCTTCAGGGTTGTCGTTGTCCTCCTCCAGATGGTTCAGACAATCTAAGCAGGGGATTTAAGAGTGGTATGAGTACGAGCGTACTCAACAAGTTCATTATAGAAAAGAGGTGTTTAATGCACTAGCTACGGTATTAGACCGGAAAGTCTAATACCAATGCAAGTTTTGATAAACATTTCTTCAAGAGGTTGCTTTTATTTCAAAGAACTATGTCCGTCAGCCTTCACCGGTTTACTAGAACTTCATGGAGTTCCTTTCCGGCAGCGTTCGCGAGCTCCAAATCCCGGAACAAGGAGTGACAGGTCACGATTCATTACACTCGCGAGGTGTGTTGCTTTACCCATAAGAGATCTTAACCTTGGTGCCAACCGGGCAGCTTTCCCGTCCACACTTCCTTCGGTGTGAGGCCCGGTATAAGGTCATAGCCAATCATATTCCTCCGCTACCTCGCACACCCACCCTTTGTTGCATACCCCGACCCTGGGTCCTCGCCGGTCCTCTTACACCAATTAAGGATGGACCCCGACCACGACGACAGTCTGGGACTCGTTAACCAAACTTCTTCGCCGGTAGCTGCAACCCATCATAGACCACATTACCGTGGGGAATTAGAAGGGGATCCCCACCCACCACGTGTTCCACAAGCAGCAACCGCTACGGTATGCAACAGCAATACCGTGGGGAATTAGAAGGGGCTCCCCACCCACCAATTGCTCCGCAAGATACAACCGCTACGGTAAGCGCATCCGTTGATGTACAAGAGGTGGAAATACGATTGACTATTCCGTCCCACTCCAGATCTTATGGTTAACACGGGTATTACGGCACAAGAATCACTGGGACGACATTTGTTGTTTAATCCTAGATGGATATAACCCTTGCAATGGAACCTCCACCATATCAACACAATCCATGGTTCCATTGCCCACCATATAGTCATATTCATAGTTATGAAAATAGTGGTTTTGGTTTTTATGCAATAGTGATAATCATAGTACTTTGCAAGTAATTTGATAAAGATACTCAAATGACATGAGCAAGTGATGAACTTGCCTGAACACTGCAAAGTGTTGCAGTTGGATGGTGTGGACTGATGACCCACAAGTATAGGGGATCGCAAAAGTCTTCGAGGGAAGTAAAACCCAAATTTATTGATTCGACACAAGGGGAGGTAAAGAATACTTATAAGCCTTAACAACTGAGTTGTCAATTCAGCCGCACCTGGAAAAGCACTAGTAACAGGGGTGATGTGAAAGTAGCAGTGATATGAGAGCAGTAGTAACAAGTAACACGACGAGCAGTAAGCAGTAATATGAGAGCAATGGCACCAGAAAATAGTTGATACTACTTCCAATGACATGTAGAACGAGTATATGATGATGAAAGATGGACCGGGGTTCCCAGCTATCTACACTAGTGGTAACTCTCCAATAACAAGTGTTGGGTGAACAAATTAGAGTTGGGCAATTGATAGGATTGAAATAGCATTAAGACAGAACATCAAGATCATTAATCATGTAGGCATGTTTCCCATATATAGTCATACGTGCTCGCAATGAGAAACTTGTACAACATCTTTTGTCCTACCAGCCGGTCGCAGCCGGGCCTCTAGGGAATCTACTGGAAATTAAGGCACTCCTTTTAATAGAGCACCGGAGCAAAGCATTAACACTCCATGAAAACATGTGATCCTCATACCTAAGCCTTTCCCTCCAGCTGTCCCAATTTCTGTCACTTTGGGGCCTTTGGTTCCGGACATAGACATGTGCATACAACTTGTAGATACAATCTAAGCAATAAGTATAGAGCTTAAATCTAAGATCATGCCACTCGGGCCCTAGTGACAAGCATTAAACACAACAAGATTGCAGCAACAATAACTTCATAAACTTTGTAGATAGACAATCATAATGTAACAATCCATCGGATCCCGACAAACACAACACCGATTACATCAGATGAATCTCAATCATGTAAGGCAGCTCATGAGATCATTGTATTGAAGTACATGGGGGAGAGAGTACCAACTAGCTACAGCTAGAACCCGTAGTCCATGGGGGAACTACTCACGGAGCATGATGGAGGCGATGGCGTTGATGGAGATGGCTTCCGGGGGCACTTCCCCGTCCCGGCAGGGTGCCGGAACAGAGACTTCTGTCCCCCGAATTGGATTTTCGCGATGGTGTCGGCGCCCCTGGAGTCTTTCTGGAGTTTCGTCAATTGGTATCGCGTTTTTAGGTCTCCAGGGCTTAAATAGGCGAAGAGTCGGAGTCGGAGGGGCCACGGGGCCACCTCACACTAGGGCGGCGCCCCCCCTCCTGGGCCGCGCCGGCCACACGTGTGGGGCCTGATGGCGTGTATTTCACACGTTCGTTGGGCAACCCCAAGAGGAAGGTATGATGAGCACAGCAGCAAGTTTTCCCTCAGAAAGAAACCAAGGTTTATCGAACCAGGAGGAGCCAAGAAGCACGTTGAAGGTTGATGGCGGCGAGATGTAGTGCCGCGCAACACCGAGAGATTCCGGCGCCAACGTGGAACCCGCACAACACAACCAAGCTACTTTGCCCCAACGAAACAGTGAGGTTGTCAATCTCACCGGCTTGCTGTAACAAAGGATTAACCGTATTGTGTGGAATATGATTGTTTGCAGAGAAAACAAGTAGAACAAGTATTGCAGTAGATTGTATTTCGAGTAAAGAGAATTGGACCGGGGTCCACAGTTCACTAGAGGTGTCTCTCCCATAAGACGAACAGCATGTTGGGTGAACAAATTACAGCTTGGGCAATTGACAAATAAAGAGAGCATGACAATGCACATACATATCATGATGAGTATAGTGAGATTTAATTGGGCATTACGACAAAGTACATAGACCGCCATCCAACTGCATCTATGCCTAAAAAGTCCACCTTCGGGTTATCATCCGAACCCCTCCAAGTATTAAGTTGCAAAGCAACGAGACAATTGCATTAAGTATGGTGCGTAATGTAATCAACAACTACATCCTTAGACATAGCATCAATGTTTTATCCCTAGTGGCAACAAGCACAACACAACCTTAGAACTTTCTGTCACTCGTCCCGTGTGTCAATGCGGGCATGAACCCACTATCGAGCATAAGTACTCCCTCTTGGAGTTAAAAGCATCTACTTGGCCGGAGCATCTACTAATAACGGAGAGCATGCAAGATCATAAACAACACATAAGCATAACTTTGATAATCAACATAACAAGTATTCTCTATTCATCGGATCCCAACAAACGCAACATATAGAATTACATATAGATGATCTTGATCATGATAGGCAGCTCACAAGATCCGACAATGATAGCACAATGGGGAGAAGACAACCATCTAGCTACTGCTATGGACCCATAGTCCAGGGGTAGACTACTCACTCATCACTCCGGAGGCGACCATGGCGGTGTAGAGTCCTCCGGGAGATGATTCCCCTCTCCGGCAGGGTGCCGGAGGCGATCTCCGGGATCCCCCGAGATGGGATCGGCGGCGACGGCGTCTCGGCAATGTTTTCCGTATCGTGGCTCTCGGTACCGGGGGTTTCGTCACGGAGGCTATTTGTAGGCGGAAGGGCAGGTCAAGAGGCGGCACAGGGGCCCACACCACAGGCCGGCGCGGCCAAGGGGGGCCGCGCCGCCCTAGGGTTTGGCGCCCCCGTGGCCCCTCTTCGTCTCTCCTTCGGACTTCCGGAAGCTTCGTGAGAAAATAGGCCTCCGGGCTTTTATTTCGTCCAATTCCGAGAATATTTCTTTACTAGGATTTCTGAAACCAAAAACAGCAGAAAACAAAGAATCGGCACTTCGGCATCTTGTTAATAGGTTAGTTCCGGAAAATGCACGAATATGACATAAAGTGTGCATAAAACATGTAGATAACATCAATAATGTGGCATGGAACACAAGAAATTATCGATACGTTGGAGACGTATCAGCATCCCCAAGCTTAGTTCTGCTCGTCCCGAGCAGGTAAAACGATAACAAAGATAATTTCTGGAGTGACATGCCATCATAAACTTGATCATACTATTTGTAAAGCATATGTAGTGAATGCAGCGATCGAAACAATGTGTATGACATGAGTAAACAAGTGAATCATAAAGCAAAGACTTTTCATGAATAGCATTTCAAGACAAGCATCAATAAGTCTTGCATAAGAGTTAACTCATAAAGCAATAATTCAAAGTAAAGGTATTGAAGCAACACAAAAGAAGATTAAGTTTCAGCGGTTGCTTTCAACTTGTAACATGTATATCTCATGGATATTGTCAACATAGAGTAATATAATAAGTGCAATAAGCAAGTATGTAAGAATCAATGCACAGTTCACACAAGTGTTTGCTTCTTGAGGTGGAGAGAAATAGGTGAACTGACTCAACATAAAAGTAAAAAGAATGGTCCTCCTAGAGGAAAAGCATCGATTGCTATATTTGTGCTAGAGCTTTGATTTTGAAAACATGAAACAATTTTGTCAACGGTAGTAATAAAGCATATGCATCATGTAAATTATATCTTATAAGTTGCAAGCCTCATGCATAGTGTACTAATAGTGCTCGCACCTTGTCCTAATTAGCTTGGACTACCCGGATTATCACCGCAATACATATGCTTTAACCAAGTATCACAAAGGGGTACCTCTATGCCGCCTCGTACAAAGGTCTAAGGAGAAAGCTCGCATTTGGATTTCTCGCTTTTGATTATTCTCAACTTAGACATCCATACCGGGACAACATAGACAACGAGATAATGGACTCCTCTTTTAATGCTTAAAGCATTCAACAACAATTAATTCTTTTCTCATTAGAGATTTGAGGATGTTTGTCCAAAACTGAAACTTCCACCATGGAACATGGCTTTAGTTAGCGGCCCAATGTTCTTCTCTCACAATATGCATGCTCAAACCATTCAACTCAGTGTAGATCGCCCTTACTTCATACAAGACGAACATGCATAGCAACTCACATGAAATTCAACAACAAGTTGATGGCGTTCCCCAGTAAACATGGTTATCGCACAACAAGCAACTTAATAAGAGATAAAGTGCATAATTACATATTCAATATCACAATAGTTTTTAAGCTATTTGTCCCATGAGCTATATATTGCAAAGGTGAATGATGGAATTTTAAAGGTAGCACTCAAGCAATTTACTTTGGAATGGCTGGAAAATACCATGTAGTAGGTAGGTATGGTGGACACAAATGGCATAGTGGTTGGCTCAAGTATTTTGGATGCATGAGAAGTATTCCCTCTCGATACAAGGTTTAGGCTAGCAAGGCTTATTTGAAACAAACACAAGGATGAACCGGTGCAGCAAAACTCACATAAAAGACATATTGTAAACATTATAAGACTCTACACCGTCTTCCTTGTTGTTCAAACTCAAAACTAGAAATTATCTAGACTTTAGAGAAACCAAATATGCAAACCAAATTTTAGCATGCTCTATGTATTTCTTCATTAATGGGTGCAAAGCATATGATGCAAGAGCTTAAACATGAGCACAACAATTGCCAAGTATCACATTACCCAAAACATTTATAGCAATTACTACATGTATCATTTTCCAATTCCAACCATATAACAATTTAACGAAGGAGAAACTTCGCCATGAATACTATGAGTAGAAACCAAGGACATATTTGTCCATATGCTACAGCGGAGTGTGTATCTCTCCCATAAAGTGAATGCTAGGATCCATTTTATTCAAACAAAACAAAAACAAAAACAAAACGACGCTCCAAGAAAAAGCACATAAGATGTGGCCGAATAAAAATGTAGTTTCAGGGGAGGAACCTGATAATTTGTTGATGAAGAAGGGGATGCCTTGGGCATCCCCAAGCTTAGACGCTTGAGTCTTCTTGATATATGCAGGGGTGAACCACCGGGTGCATCCCCAAGCTTAGAGCTTTTCACTCTCCTTGATCATGTTGCATCATACTCCTCTCTTGATCCTTGAAAACTTCCTCCACACCAAACTCGAAACAACTCATTAGAGGGTTAGTGCACAATATAAATTGACATATTCAGAGGTGACACAATCATTCTTAACACTTCTGGACATTGCATAATGCTACTGGACATTAGTGGATCAAAGAAGTTCATCCAACATAGCGAAAGAGGCAATGCGAAATAAAAGGCAGAATCTGTCAAAACAGAACAGTTCGTATTGACGAATTTTAAAATGGCACCAGACTTGCTCAAATGAAAATGCTCAAATTGAATGAAAGTTGCGTACATATCTGAGGATCATGCACGTAAATTGGCATAATTTTCTGAGCTTCCTGCAGGGCAGTGGGCTCAGATTCGTGACAGCAAAGAAATCTGGAACTGCGCAGTAATCCAAATCTAGTACTTACTTTTCTATCAACGGCTTAACTTGGCACAACAAAACTCAAAACTAAGATAAGGAGAGGTTGCTACAGTAGTAAACAACTTCCAAGACACAAAATAGAAACAAAGTACTGTAGGTAAAAACATGGGTTGTCTCCCATAAGCGCTTTTCTTTAACGCCTTTCAGCTAGGCGCAGAAAGTGTGTATCAAGTATTATCGAAGGGTGGTGCATCAACATCATTACCAGCGGTGTTGGGAGTTTTATCAATTTTAGGCCTATAGTAATTCTTTGGTTTAGGCACCTTAGAGACATACATGAATTTTTGCTCCTTACCCACATAAGCTTTCTCATTAAATTTAAGAGAAGAAAAAGTTGAACCCAATTTTCTCATAGCTTCTTCAATTTTACCAATTCTATGGGTTTGATTATCATGGATAGCACAAGTTTCTAGAGTAGCAATTCTTTCATTAATTCCTCCTAGGATTTTATCAAGTTTATCAGTATTATCCAATAATATTTCCATTTTAGTTTCAATGCTACAATTTTTCTCTATGGTTTCCAATTTTTTCATAACATCCTCAAGGGAGGTTTCACTTTTAGTTTCATTAACAGGTGGTGTTCCAAATAAACTCTCAATAATGCAACTAGCTTCTAAAGCGGAAGCACCTAGGAAGTTACCTCCCGCGAGACAATCAAGAACATATCTATTCCAACTAGAGATACCAACATAAAAATTCCTGAGTAGGATAGTGGTGGAGTGTTTCTTGGTGCACCTATTATGGGCATCACTAATTCTATACCAAGCATCTTTTAAACATTCTCCCCCTTGTTGCTTAAATGAACGAACTTCAACTTCAGGATTACTCATTTTAGCGATAGTAAATAAAGCAAACTAGATAAAGTAAATGCAAGTAAACTAATTTTTTTGTGTTTTCGATATAGCAAACGAGATAGCAAATAAAGTAAAACTAGCAACTAATTTTTTTGTATTTTGATATAGTGCAGCAAACAAAGTAGTAAATAAAATTAAGCAAGACAAAAACAAAGTAAAGAGATTGAGAAGTGGAGACTCCCCTTGCAGCAGTGTCTTGATCTCCCCGGCAACGGCGCATTAGAAAATATGCTTGATGGCGTGTATTTCACACGTTCGTTGGGCAACCCCAAGAGGAAGGTATGATGAGCACAGCAGCAAGTTTTCCCTCAGAAAGAAACCAAGGTTTATCGAACCAGGAGGAGCCAAGAAGCACGTTGAAGGTTGATGGCGGCGAGATGTAGTGCCGCGCAACACCAGAGATTCCGGCGCCAACGTGGAACCTGCACAACACAACCAAGCTACTTTGCCCCAACGAAACAAAGTGAGGTTGTCAATCTCACCGGCTTGCTGTAACAAAGGATTAACCGTATTGTGTGGAATATGATTGTTTGCAGAGAAAACAAGTAGAACAAGTATTGCAAGTAGATTGTATTTCAAGTAAAGAGAATTGGACCGGGGTCCACAGCTCACTAGAGGTGTCTCTCCCATAAGACGAACAAGCATGTTGGGTGAACAAATTACAGTTGGGCAATTGACAAATAAAGAGAGCATGACAATGCACATACATATCATGATGAGTATAGTGAGATTTAATTGGGCATTACGACAAAGTACATAGACCGCCATCCAACCGCATCTATGCCTAAAAAGTCCACCTTCGAGGTTATCATCCGAACCCCTCCAAGCATTAAGTTGCAAAGCAACAGACAATTGCATTAAGTATGGTGCGTAATGTAATCAACAACTACATCCTTAGACATAGCATCAATGTTTTATCCCTAGTGGCAACAAGACAACACAACCTTAGAACTTTCTCGTCATCGTCCCAGGTGTCAATGCGGGCATGAACCCACTATCGAGCATAAGTACTCCCTCTTGGAGTTAAAAGCATCTACTTGGCCGGAGCATCTACTAATAACGGAGAGCATGCAAGATCATAAACAACACATAAGCATAACTTTGATAATCAACATAACAAGTATTCTCTATTCATCGGATCCCAACAAACGCAACATATAGAATTACATATAGATGATCTTGATCATGATAGGCAGCTCACAAGATCCGACAATGATAGCACAATGGGGAGAAGACAACCATCTAGCTACTGCTATGGACCCATAGTCCAGGGGTAGACTACTCACTCATCACTCCGGAGGCGACCATGGCGGTGTAGAGTCCTCCGGGAGATGATTCCCCTCTCCGGCAGGGTGCCGGAGGCGATCTCCGGGATCCCCCGAGATGGGATCGGCGGCGACGGCGTCTCGGCAATGTTTTCCGTATCGTGGCTCTCGGCACCGGGGGTTTCGTCACGGAGGCTATTTGTAGGCGGAAGGGCAGGTCAAGAGGCGGCACAGGGGGCCCACACCACGAGCCGGCGCGGCCAAGGGGGCCGCGCCGCCCTAGGGTTTGGCGCCCCGTGGCCCCTCTTCGTCTCTCCTTCGGACTTCTGGAAGCTTCGTGAGAAAATAGGCCTCCGGGCTTTTATTTCGTCCAATTCCGAGAATATTTCTTTACTAGGATTTCTGGAAACCAAAAACAGCAGAAAACAAGAATCGGCACTTCGGCATCTTGTTAATAGGTTAGTTCCGGAAAATGCACGAATATGACATAAAGTGTGCATAAAACATGTAGATAACATCAATAATGTGGCATGGAACACAAGAAATTATCGATACGTTGGAGACGTATCGTGGCCCCAGAGGCACCCCTCCGGCCCCTCTCGACTTTCTCGGAAGGTTCCGGGAAAAATAAGATGTTGGGTCTTCGTTTCGTCGAATTCCGAGAATATTGCCCGAACAGCCTTTCTGGAACCAAAAACAACAGAAAACAGCAACTGGCCCTTCGGCATCTCGTTAATAGGTTAGTTTCGGAAAATGCATAAAAACATTATAAAGTGCAAGCAAAACATGTAAGTATTGTCATAAAACAAGCATGGAACATCAGAAATTATAGGTACGTTGGAGACGTATCAAGCATCCCCAAGCTTAGTTCCTGCTCGTCCTCGAGTAGGTAAACGATAAAAAGAGTAATTTCTGTAGTGACATGCTACTTACATAACCTTGATCATACTATTATAAAGCATATGAGATGAATGCAGTGACTCAAGGCAATGATCTATATTTGCTAACAAATAGATAACATATAGCAAAACTTTTCATGAATAGTACTTTCAAGACAAGCATCAAAAAGTCTGACATAAGAGTTAACTCATAAAGCAATAAATTCAAAGTAAAGGCATTGAAGCAACACAGAGGAAGATTTAAGTTTCAGCAGTTGCTTTCAACTTTCAACATGTATATCTCATGGATAATGGTCAACACAAAGTAATATGATGAATGCAAATAAGCAAGTATGTAAGAATCAATGCACAGTTGACACAAGTGTTTACTTCTAAGATGGAAGGAAGTAGGTAAACTGACTCAACATAAAGTAAAAGAAAGGCCCTTCGCAGAGGGAAGCAGGGATTAAATCATGTGCTAGAGCTTTTTAAGTTTTGAAATCATATAGAGAGCATAAAAGTAAAGTTTTGAGAGGTGTTTGTTGTTGTCAACGAATGGTAGTGGGCACTCTAACTACCTCATCAACCAGACTTTCAAGAGCGGCTCCCATGAAGGACGTTATCTCTACCAGCAAGGTAGATCATCCCTCTTCTCTTTTGTTTACACATGTATTTTAGTTTCATTATTTATGGATGACACTCCTCCCAACCTTTTTCTTACACAAGCCATGGCTAACCGAATCCTCGGATGCCTTCCAACATTCTCATACCATGAAGGAGTGTCTATTTGCAAAATTAAGTTGCTTACTGATAGATCAGGGCAAAACACGTGAAGAGAATTATTAATGCAAGTTAATTAATTGGGGCTGGGAACCCCATTGCCAGCTCTTTTTGCAAAATTATTGGATAAGCGGATGAAGCCACTAGTCCATTGGTGAAAGCTGCCCAACAAGATTGAAAGATAAAACACCACATACTTCCTCATGAGCTATAAAACATTGACACAAATAAGGAGTAATAAAGTTTTGAATTGTTTAAAGGTAGCACATGAAGTATTTGCTTAGAATGGCAGAAAATACCACATAGTAGGTAGTTATGGTGGACACAAATGTTTTGAATTGTTTAAAGGATGCACGAGAAGCATTTTCTCTCAGTACAAGGCTTTGGCTAGCAAGGTTGTTTGAAGCAAACACAAGTATGAACCGGTACAGCAAAACTTACATAAGAACTTATTGCAAGCATTATAAGACTCTACACTGTCTTCCTTGTTTCTCAAACACAGTTACCAGAAAATATCTAGACCTTAGAGAAACCAATCATGCAAACCAATTTCAACAAGCTCTACGGTATTTCTCCACTAATAGGTTTAAACTACATGATGCAAGAGAAACATGATCCACTTGAGAGCTCAAAACAATTGCCAAGTATCAAATTATCCAAGACAATATGAAGCATTTTCAATTTCCAACCAAATAACCATAAGTGCAATCGCTTCCAACTTTTGTCATTGAACATTAAAAGTAAAACGAAGAACACAAGTGTTCATATGAAAAAGCGGAGCGTGTCTCTCTCCCAAACAAGGATTGCTAGGATCCAATCTTATTCAAACATAAACAAAAATAAAAACACACAGACGCTCCAAGTAAAGAACATAAGATGTGACCGAATAAAAATATAGTTTCAATAGAAGAAACCTGATAAGTTGATGAAGAAGGGGATGCCTTGGGCATCCCCAAGCTTAGACGCTTGAGTCTTCTTGAAATATGCAGGGATGAACCACGGGGGCATCCCCAAGCTTAGACTTTTCACTCTTCTTGATCATATATCATCCTCCTCTCTTGACCCTTGAAAACTTCCTTCACACCAAACTTCTCATAAACTTCATTAGAGGGGTTAGTACTCAAAAAACTTTAATCCACCTTGGCCCTGTAGTGACACATTGCAAGAACTCAATAAAACATTACTACAGCTCTCCACGTCTAGAAAGCCTCACTTAAAGTCCACAAGAGACAATGCAAAAAACGAGAGACGAATCGTGAAAACAGAACAGCCAAGAAACACGAATTTTTAAGAGGTACTTCCGTTGCTCAAATAAGAAAACTCAAAACTAATGAAAGTTGCGTACATATCTGAGGATCATTCACGTATATTGGCAGATTTTTCTGAGTTACCTACAGAGAATCATACCCAGATTCGTGACAGCAATAAATCTGTTTCTGCGTAGAAATCCAAATCTAGCATCAACATTCTATTAGAGACTTTACTTGGCACAACATTGCAATAAAATAAAGAGAAGGAGAGGTTGCTACAGTAGTAACAACTTCCAAAACACAACAAAACAAGTAGCAAAATAAACACATGGGTTATCTCCCAAGAAGTGCTTTCTTTATAGCCATTAAGATGGGCTCAAGCAGTTTTAATGATGCACTCGCAAGAAATAAGAGTTGAAGCAAAAGAGAGCATCAAAAAGCAAATTCAAAACACATTTAAGTCTAACCCACTTCCTATGCATAGGAATCTTGTACACAAATAAATTCATGAAGAACAAAGTGACAAGCATAAGAAGATGAAACAAGAGTAACTTCAAAATTTTAAGCATGTAGAGAGGTGTTTTAGTACCATGCAAATTTCTTCAACCATATTTTCCTATCTCATAATAATTTTCAGTAGCTTCATGAACAAACTCAACAAAATAACTATCACATACAGCATGCTTTTCATGATTCACAAACACATAATTTTTATCAAGCTCAGAAATAATAGGATTAAAACTTTCAAACCCTCTTTTATCAATAATGTAACAAGATGATTGATCAATCTCAAAAGATATGGGACTCATAGATAAAGTCAAGAAATCTCCAATCCCATTTTCATTAGTAGTACAATTAATAGTATCAAGTAACATAGGACCATCATCTAGAGATTTATCATAAACATTTGCCAAGCAAAACTCTTTAGTACCATGCATTTCGACATCGAGGCACAAACAAAGCATTATCATAAAATTTATCAAAGTAGCATGGATTATCATAAATAACGAGTAGCATAATTATTCTCACAAGTTTTACTCATAGGTACTATTTCAAGAGAATCCACAGGAACATAACATTCAACCTCCTTTGGTAAGCATGGAGGACAATCAAATAGTGTAAGAGATAAAGAGTTACTCTCATTAGAAGGTTGGCATGGGTAGCTAATCCATTCTTCCTCCTTTTGTTCATCACTCTCGTCTTCTTTTTCATCCAATGAGCTTTCAGGTTCATCAATTTCCTCCTCTTTTTCATCCAATGAGCTTTCAGGTTCATCAATTTCTTCTTCCACTGGTTCCTGCAAATTGTGAATGCATTCTTGTGCATTAATGAGTCTCTCTTTATAATCAATGATATAAGGATTATCACTGTAGCTTTCTATGAAAAAATTAAGGATAGAAGAGACATAATATTTAAGGTCCTTACAAACAACACAAGTTTCTGTTGCGGTCAGAAACCCACCGGCGGGCAGCGACTGGCAACACAGTAGAGCCGGGAACAACTAGGGCTGCGGCTGGCCCCAGTCCCTCAGAGCGACGGCCCGCAAAGCCTCCTGGTCACACGTCCGATGCTATCGCAAGGGCGTGCCACCTGACCTATACCTGGTCAGGAAGGTGTTGGATGATTCCTCGCTTAGTTTCCTGCATGTCATACACGTAAACGTTAAATACGAGCCTCGATCGGCTCTCGGGTTATCTCGTGAATCGGCTCAAAGAGCCGATCCACCCATGATTCGTACAAGGTGTCCGAATATATGGTGGTCCTGCTTGATCAAGATAAAGCTAATGAGATCTACGACGATTTAGGGTTTTCACCGCATAATCGGATCATCCTACTCACGATTGGGCCTCGCGCTCGCGTACGGTGATCGTAAGCCGATCCTAGACAGGGCCTAAAAACCAACACGAGGTTGATCCCCGGAACATCCTGTCTAGGGCTAGCAAACTACACCCTACACGCCGCTGGATCCTCCAACCCTTTGTAAGGCCTAACTATTGCGGATGTTAAACTAATCCTTGCAGAACAAGGAGCAACCGTAACGGATCGGATCTACTAAACTATGATCAAGCGGGGTGCCGCCCCTACACCTAAGATAGGTGTAAGGGCGGCTAGATGTCTAAGGGTTGCACTACGACAGCATATGATACGAAGAACAATGCTAACCCTAACACATCTAAGATAACTACGTTGCTCGCCATCAAAAAGGCTTCGGCACGAGCAACGCATGAACAACGAGATAGGCTTGTGCTGCCTAGATCGCAAGATGCGATCTAGGCAGCATGGTGCTTACCGGAGAAACCCTCGAGACGAAGGAGTTGGCGATGCGCCGAGATTTGTTTGTATTGAACGTTGGTTGTTGTTTATTTCATAAACCCTAGATACATATTTATAGTCCAGGGGACTTTCTAACTCAAGCGTACACCTAAACGTGCACGAGTAAAACTCTAACTCCTAACAGGCACGTAACCTAATATGTTACAGATACAAGGGCAAACTAGCCCAAACTTTGCATGTAAGGCCGATTCACGTATTTCTTCTATATATATATTCTTCAAGCCCATCTTGATCGCGGCCCACCTCTGACTCGGTCCAATTCTGGTGATAACACATGCCCCCCTGGTTTTGGAAATGTCATTTCCAAAATCATTACGCTTTTCTTTCGTCGGGTCATGTCGTGGCAGAGCGGAACCGCCGCAGAATCTTCCATCATTACGCCTCGCCTCCTGGGCTTCTCTGTATGAATTGACAATTTCGGCATCACGTCCTCGAGAACCGTCATGGCATTAAATCTCCACTACACTCCCTTTATTTATCCGTGCCAAACGGTTCACCACTCCATCCCCTTGCTCTGCTCTGTCTACCAGCGCCAAAAAACCCTCTTCCCCTACAGCCATGTCTTCCTCTTCCTCCTCTGCCTCAGGCCTCCCCCTCCAATCGTCGCCGGAGAACAAGAAAGAGGACGACCTCCACTCCGGGGCGAACCCCATCTCCTCTGACAAGGAGAAGAAAGAAGGAGAAGCAGAGAAGACCAAGGCCTCCCCCTCCGCCAGGCTCCCGTCGAAGAAGCGCTCCCGCATGTGGGCGGACAGCGAGGACGACGATGACGACGAGGAAGGAGAAGAGGAGGAGGAGGAAGATGATTCCTCCTCCTCCGCTGGGTATCCGCCGACGAAGCGCTTCCGCGGTTGGGCGGATAGCGAGGATGATGATGATGACGAGGAGGAGGAGGAAGCTCCGGCCGACGGCCGGGGCAGCAGCGGCGAGGACTTCTCCGGCGAGTAGCGCCGATGGCGACGCCGACGACGATGCTAGCGAGGAGTAGTTATGTAGGATCGTAGTCCCTTGAGCAATCGGCTCTTCTTTTGTTCTTCTTTGAGCAGTCGGCTCTTTATTGTAAGAAATCCCAATGTTAATGAAGAATTTCCCTTAACTTGATCTAGCCGATTTCTTATCGTACTGATTTGGCCGATTGTTAACTTGATCACCGCTCAATAAGCCGATGGCAACGCACCGGTAACCTGCGAACCTTGCTCGAATTCAGATCCCCAAACCTCCAACCGAACAGGCCCAAACCGTAGTCACTGAGCGTAATGTTGGACTAAACGGCAAAACCCCCGAAATAACGCCTGGCCTTGTCATTAATCTCAGGTTTTCAGACATTTTCCTGCCAGACCCTTCTCTTCCAAATCCCCTTTGCTTTCAGGGGTTCTCTGAGGTCATTGCTAACTCAACCCAGAGGCTGGAGATGATACTTCTGCGGGACAGGCTCATGCTCCGTTTTTCCCACAGCAACTATTCCTCAAAAGCTAAGACGTAGAGTCAGCCGATTTCAACCAAATCGGCTCCTTATAGCAAAGGATCCTTCAGGACAATCTGCCCCCCGAGCCTCAGTTAAGGCGGGAAAGGTAGTGAGTCAGCCCAATCTGCCGCCATTGGCCTCAAATCATAATGCAGAGCCAGCCGATTACAACAAAAATCGGCTTTCCAGAGCAGAGAGCCTTCAGGGTGAGCTGCCCCCCGAGCTTCCTCAGTCCGCTTCTTCGTCTTTGTAGGTCCGATCGGCTCCTTTCCTTTGGTGGATCTGATGCACCCCACCCTTAACCTGATCTGCACACCCATGCTGCTCTTGGCATTGTTCTTGAAGAGAGGATCTGAGCCATTAAACCACTCCATTGAGGAGTTCTTCCATTAGAGTCTCTCTTCGTGGTCCTCTTCCTGCTCCATTGACCCTCTGATCATAACAGTTATACCTCTTGAGTCGATGGCCATGCATCGGCTTTATATCCTTAAGTCGATGTCTGCTGCATCGGCTCTGATTAAAAAAATTTGAATTTTTTACGGCCGATTTATGTATCGGCCCCCATACTTCAATACCCATCATCAAAGAATATCTTGGGCTGCCGGGCGTTTGAAAGATACTCCTCGTGTTTTATCCACCTAGGTGCCCCCCCGAGCCGATTCTGTCAAGGGACTTGATGGTATCGGCTCTTCAGGGATTCCCTGTTGGATCGAATGTTGAACCCAGGCAGAATGGATGGTAAGGATAATTTTGGCCGATTGCTGGAATCGGCCTCCACGTTGCTTGTTCGATGAAGGTTTTGTAATGTTCCTCCATAAATTTTTGGGGCCGATCACCTGGATCGGCATCACCACGTTCGTCCATCGATGTTTGCTTTTGTTACACGGTCAGGCCTGTGGATAAAACCAGCCTAACCCCGTTCTTTGTCACATCGATGCGCTCACAGTCGTCCAAATTGATGCCTGAGAGTGGCTCTTGGCCCGATGTCTCCCAGACGTCCATGCCAGCTGTTGAAATCTCGACCGAATCATCTCGCGTGGACGACTTCCACTTCATCTCCATCCCATCGTATTAGGCATTGGTGCATCGTGGATGGAATGCAACAGTTGGCGTGGATCCAATCTCTCCCTAGTAGGACAGCATAGGTACTCTTGCTGTCGATAATAAAGAACGTCGTAGGGACGGTTTTCCTTCCTACGGTCAGATCCACATTCAGAACACCTTGTGCGTCAGATGCTTGGCCGTTGAAATCGCTCAGTGTCACATTGGTCTTGATCAGATCTGAGCTAGAGCGTCCCAACCGACGTAGCATGGAGTATGGCATAATGTTGACTGCCGCTCCGGTGTCTACCAACATCTTGTTGACAGGCTGCCCATTGATGTATCCTCGCAAGTACAGGGCCTTCAGATGCCTGTAACTCCTTTCTCGTGGCTTCTCAAAGATGACCGGCCGTGGGCCACAGTCCAATTGTGCCACAGGTGCTTCATATAATCCTTGAGCGCTAAACTCCGTTGGAAGGATGAAGACCATGTTTGTGCCAGCCGATGTCTCATCATCGGCTTTCCTTTGCTTGGGGCGCCACTCCATTCTTTGTGGTCGACCCTCTTCGTCCAGGGTTCGCTGAATTTTGGCGGCCAGATCAGGCCGTGCCTTCCTCAACGTGTGTAGGTATAACCTTTCAGCTTCTTCCAACCCACGTAGACGCTGAACCCTTCGCTTCTGGGAACGGCTGAGCCCATCAGGGCACCACCTTGGCCGATGATACTTGTCTTCTTCATCATCGTCCTCTAGTTCCTCGAGATCTTCCACCCGAGCGGACTCGGCGCGCTCGTTCCGAGGCGGGAGAGGCCCTAGACGTTTGAACACGGACACGTTAGCCGCATCCTTCTTCTTCGTTTGCATTCGGGCGTTGCCGATTGTTGGCAATCGGCTCATTCCTCGAATCCCAGCAGTGTCTGAAGAAGGGGCAGTCCCAGTGCCTATCCACGTCGTCTTGCTCCCTCGACTTTTCCTTGGCTTGGCGCTCGTATCGCTCCTCGTCGTGATCATGCCGACGACGTCTCCTGTCGTCCCTAGTCAGACGATCTTCTTCATCATCGTCGTTGTATCGCCGGCGTTGGTCATACTGACTCACATACTTGTTGAGGAGATGATCAGAGAGAGGTCGTCGATATCTTATGTTCTTCACTTCTCCCTCCGTGACGTAGCGCTTGCCGTCTTGGCGGAGCCGATCGCGTGGAGCGGCTTCCTCTGTGTCTTTGCTATGAGAGCAGCTGCCCTCATCTCCGTCCTTACCAGAGTGGTGCCCAGGTCCCACCATGTTGATATTGCACGAGAAATCTGGCTGGCACCCTCCATGGTAAGTATACTCCACCATATTAACGGCGGATGCCGGTGAAATCGGCACTCTTGGTGCTGCCAATGCGCATGGCAACGGTGAACGGGACTGGAATGGTATCTCTCCTTTGTAAGTCCCCAGAGCTGGTCCCAACGGAGAATGCCGGTGGCTCATGATTTCCTGGATCACGCGCAGAGAGACACGCTCCACGGTGTTCACCGAGGCTCTCGCAGTGGCGGTGCAGCGAATGAGCCACCATGTAGTTGATCTCCCGACGCAGCGACTCGGTGCGTTCTTCTCGACGGGGCGGACAGGTCCACTCCATCGAGTGCGCCTTCAGGTGAGAACCCTTCCACCCGACGCCGTGGGAGCGGGTTCGTGGAAAGAGCCGATGAGTTCGGCTTCGAGGACCGCCTTGATCTCGTCATGCTTCTTCTTGAGCTCGTCGGTCGGATCCTCGTACTTGACCGGAGTGCTTTCCGCCATCTCGGATGTAGATGGCGATGGGGTGGATGTCGAAGATTGTCCCACCGGGCGTGCCGGAATGTGTTGCGGTCGAAACCCACCGGCGGGCAGCGACCGGCAACACAAGTAGAGCCGGGAACAACTAGGGCTGCGGGCTGGCCCCGGTCCCTCGGAGCGACGGCCCGCAAAGCCTCCTCGGTCACACGTCCGATGCTATCGCAAGGGCGTGCCACCTGACCTATACCTGGTCGGGAAGGTGTTGGATGATGCCTCGCTTAGTTTCCTGCATGGCATACACGTAAACGTTAAATACGAGCCTCGATCGGCTCTCGGGTTATCTCCGTGAATCGGCTCAAAGAGCCGATCCACCCATGATTCGTACAAGGTGTCCGAATATATGGTGGTCCTGCTTGATCAAGATAAAGCTAATGAGATCTACGACGATTTAGGGTTTTCACCGCATAATCGGATCATCCTACTCACGATTGGGCCTCGCGCTCGCGTACGGTGATCGTAAGCCGATCCTAGACAGGGCCTAAAAACCAACACGAGGTTGATCCCCGGAACATCCTGTCTAGGGCTAGCAAACTACACCCTACACGCCGCTGGATCCTCCAACCCTTTGTAAGGCCTAACTATTGCGGATGTTAAACTAATCCTTGCAGAATAAGGAGCAACCGTAACGGATCGGATCTACTAAACTATGATCAAGCGGGGTGCCGCCCCTACACCTAAGATAGGTGTAAGGGCGGCTAGATGTCTAAGGGTTGCACTACGACAGCATATGATACGAAGAACAATGCTAACCCTAACACATCTAAGATAACTACGTTGCTCGCCATCAAAAAGGCTTCAGCACGAGCAACGCATGAACAACGAGATAGGCTTGTGCTGCCTAGATCGCAAGATGCGATCTAGGCAGCATGGTGCTTACCGGAGAAACCCTCGAGACGAAGGAGTTGGCGATGCGCCGAGATTTGTTTGTATTGAACGTTGGTTGTTGTTTATTTCATAAACCCTAGATACATATTTATAGTCCAGGGGACTTTCTAACTCAAGCGTGCACCTAAACGTGCACGAGTAAAACTCTAACTCCTAACAGGCACGTAACCTAATATGTTACAGATACAAGGGCAAACTAGCCCAAACTTTGCATGTAAGGCCGATTCACGTATTTCTTCTATATATATATTCTTCAAGCCCATCTTGATCGCGGCCCACCTCTGACTCGGTCCAATTCTGGTGATAACAGTTTCTTAATTTCTAGCAATGAAGGATTCAATCTCAGAAGCTCCCATAAACAAAACAAATTGTTCTACTTCTTCGAACCCAAAATGAATATAGCTATTCCAACTATAGTTCTTATTTAAAACTTCCTCACTAAAGCCACATTGAAATTTAAGATGTTTAGTGTCCTGTTTAGAGCAACAGTTTATATCATGGCGTTTAAGCAAGATTTTAGCAATTGTATTCAATTTTTCTATCACACCACTCATAACATTTCCCGTTCTTGATTCTCTATAATTATTATATAGTTCAATAAGCTCCAAATAGGTTGTAGGTTCTCCCATAATAGCAGTTTTTAATTTTTCGATTTTTCTAATTTTTATGGATTTTTGGGTATATAGGGAAAATAAAACAAAACAAAAAGAAACTAGACAAAAGTAAACTAAGCAAAATAATACTAGACAGAAATAAACTAAGCACAAATAAACTAAACAAAAGTAAACTAAGAAAAACAAAATAAAATAAAATAGAGAGAGAGGTAGAGTGTACTCCCCAGGTGAACTTATGAGTAGAGCTATGCCTCCCCGGCAACAGCGCCAGAAAATAGTCTTTATGACCCACAAGTATAGGGGATCGCAACAGTCTTCGAGGGAAGTAAAACCTAAATTTATTGATTCGACACAAGGGGAGGTAAAGAATACTTATAAGCCTTAACAACTGAGTTGTCAATTCAGCTGCACCTGGAAAAGCACTAGTAACGAGGGTGATGTGAAAGTAGCAGTGATATGAGAGCAGTGAGTACATGATAACACGACAGCAGTAGGCGAGTAATATGAGAGCAATGGCACCAGAAAATAGTTGATACTACTTCCAATGACAACAGAAAACAGCAACTGGCCCTTCATCATCTCGTTAATAGGTTGGTTTCAGAAAATGCATAAAAACATTATAAAGTGCAAGCAAAACATGTAAGTATTGTCATAAAACAAGCATGGAACATCAGAAATTATTGGTACGTTGGAGACGTATCATGGACTGACCCTTGTCCTCTGTTGCTGAAAAATAGCATCATTGTCCGA
Organism: Lolium rigidum; assembly: GCF_022539505.1. Classification (NCBI taxonomy): domain Eukaryota; kingdom Viridiplantae; phylum Streptophyta; class Magnoliopsida; order Poales; family Poaceae; genus Lolium; species Lolium rigidum. Next base: position 84,224,585 of record NC_061514.1, on the reverse strand, counting down.
TAAGGGCAATGGTTAAAGAAGCATTGATGCATGATTCCAGTTTTAGGGTTTGTTCCCCCCTTCCGATGTCGTTATTATTTCATGTGAGAGGTTGATACTAAGAATAACTTAGGGATACTCTATTTAGGGTAAAATACAATCTTGAAATGTTGTCAAGGTGTTTTTAGAGTCCAAGAGAATTTATGGACTTATTTTCATTATTGAAAATAAAGTGTGTGATTTAAATGATTATTTAAATCATCAAATTTGAACTTATTCTTGTTTAATTTCAAAGTTTCTACTTCATATTTTATTATGATAGAGAATTTTATACTTAGCATTTTTCATATTTTTAATTATTTTTTTAGAGTTAGATTCTATTTTATAAAATTCTTTGAAGTATTCATTTAAATAGGTATTTTGGAAATGACCAAAATACCCCTCGGGTCCACCTGTCAGGCGACCGAGCTGGTTAGGTTGGACCAGCCCACTGGGCTCGGTCCAACCGACCCAGTCGCGTCGTCTCCCCCGCGTCACCCAAACCCTAATCCCCTCTCAGCTCCTGCGACGCCGAAATCGCCTCCGCCGTCGCCGCTTTATCCCGGCCGTCTCCGGCCTTCGCCGGCGGCGAGATGGGTGCCAATCGAACCGCCGTTCGACGGCGCACCTTCTGGTCCGCATCGATCTGGGTTTCGCCGCCTCCTCGACTCGTCCCCGTCGCCTCTGCTCGCCTGTCGTGATGTGCTGCGGCGATTTCGTCGCCGCCGACGCTCCTGGCGCCGTGGCTCGGCCGTGCGCCTCGCCGTGGTTGCGCGGGCGTTGCGGCGAGGTGGTGCCTGGCTTGGCTTGGCCTTGCACCGCCGTTCACCCGGCGTGTGCCGCCGTGCCGCCATGGCTGCGCTTCTGTGCTTCGTCTGTAAGTGGTTCCCTCCTCTCTCTCTCTCACCTGACCTTCCTCCTCCTGTGCTTGAGCAAGCAATGGCTGCTCCTCTTCTTGGAGACGCTGCCATGCCGTGAGGCTGCTGCTGTGCTAGGCTTTGTGTGGCTGTTGTTCTGTGCTGGCTGCTGCTATTGCTACCTATGTGCTCTGCTGCTGTGCTTGCTGTGGCTGTGCGTATGTTGCTCTGGCTCTATTTGATTATCAGTACCTGCTTCTATGTTTCCTAGCTACTTCTGTTCATGTTGTATCTCTGCTGTGGCCCTCCTGTAATTGCTCATGAGCATCCAGTGATGCTCATGGCCTACTGGCTTGCTCCTGTCATTGCTTCTGCCACAGGGACATCTTGTGTGTGCATAATCTTGGCTCCTGGCTTGATCCTTATGCAGGATCCTTGCATTATGCAAGTGCCAGTGCCCCTGTGTGCTAACTCTGTGCTGTAATTTATGGATATGCTCAATTGAGCCTAGCTGTTGGATTAACAGCTCCATCCCTTGATGGAGTGCTTCTGGATACAATTATAATGCTTTGTTCACTTATCTGTGATGCAATTGTTCAATTACATGGTTAATTTAATTGTATGGGCCTTGTGATGATGCTAGAATTGATCCTAGCAGGCTTTAGCATGCTTTAATAAGCTCTGGTGTTCAAGTGATCCACAGCTGCTTGTTTATTGCTTGCTTTGCTTAATGCATGTGACTGTCTGGTGCTTGTCCTGGTGATGGTGTATCAGCATGCCTTGTGCTGGTGCAGGCTTTGCCTGATCAAGTGTTTGCTGTGGCTTGCAGTGATCTTCTGGGTCATTTGCAAGTGTCTATATCACTGGTTGTTTGTGTATTTCAATTATCTATCTTGCTGGGCTTGATCACATAGATAATTGATGTGAACTGCTTAGCAGTAGTGATCATTTTACTTGAATTTGGTAGGGCTAGATGGATGCCAACCATCGGTTGGGTACCCTAGCCCACTCATCGAACCCTATTGGGTGATGATGTGGTGGCTTAAGTGTTGGCTGTGGTTTGAGGTGGCCCTGACAGCCCCTTTGGTGCTGTCATGGTAGCTCCCCACCTTTCAGTGGCTGGTTGTGGCTTAATGGATACCTCCTTTGGAGAGTCCCTTGTTATATTTCCGGTCAGCTTTCGTTGTTGACAAACAAGAATAGACCTCATATGGTCTATCCGTCCGATGGTTTAGCTAGGCTGTAGGGTGCTAAGTGAATGCTGTGTGGCTAGATAGGGATTAAATCCTTGTTGGATTTCTCTGGTTGTGTCACTTGTGTTGACACAACCGAGTGTTTCCTGGATGGTTTCCTTACGGTTATTCATCATTTGCTTGCACCAAATGGCTGGGTAGCCGGATGATGATACAAGCGGGGTTCTACCCTCTTTGCTTCCGTGACTTATGCATATGCTGGATTAGTATGAGCAAAACCTTGCTTGCTCATGATTTATTGGTATACCTCACTCCAGCTCCTAGTGATTTATGTGCTGATGTAGAGGATTGCTTCTATGTTGATCTTATGCTTGCCCTGCTCCTCCTTGCAAGCTGGTGATGCTTGAGTTGGTTCTGTGGTGATTTTGGAATAGGTGAGACAGCTCTGGCTGTTCACCTGTTCTTGCTGTTCTTGGTGTTCTTACCCTGTGGAGCTGCTGCCGATGAACAGCTAGGGTTCTGGCGGTGGAAAAGGTTTTATATGAACCTCACTTGGCTCCCTTGGTCGACAACAGTGCCTGGCACTTGTTGATGACTCACTCTGGCCGTGTGTGTATGCTGTTGTGCATGCACAAGCATGGTTTGCTGTTGCACATGCACACTAGCTGTGTGAGCAGCTTGTGTGTGTGTGTACCTGATGCCATGAACTTGGCTGTGAGAGGATCAGCTCGGCAGAGTTGATCGTATCCTCTCCATTTCCATTTTCCTTCTAACCTGCCAAGTGGCAATGCCACTTGGCATAACTTATGTTTGTTGTGTTTGTGTGCAGGGAACTAAAAGATAATCAAGATGAAGTGCAAGATCATCTAGATCCCAGATTTCATGAAGATTAACTTGTAGTTTAGGAAACTTCATTAAGTTGTAATCTTTCTTTATTTTCCTACTTTAGTTTCCACTATTCAATTCATGTAATGTGTTGTAATCTTTTATATTTCAATTCTAAATATTGTAAAGACAATGTATCTTGTGTTATTATCAATAAAGCTCAAGGTTTTCTCTAATGAGCTTTACTTATTATTTGTATTGTTCATAATGTGTATTATTTATAATTTACTTAATGAATTTCCTCATAATTGAATTATGGGTATTTATTTAATGTTTGAATTTGAAATTCAAATTCCACTTAGGTTTGAATTCAATCATGCAACTTAAAATTGAATTCAATCATGCAACTTAAGTTTGTAATGCAATATCCCTTCTCCCTTTTCAAAACCCTAATTCAGTTGAATAAGAACAAGTTTGTCGCACTCTCGAAACCCTAACCTCGTAAGGTGTCGAGAGAGAAACTTGTCCCCCTTTGATGCAGTTTTGTTATAAAAGCGCGAAATTTCCCCGGAATTTACGATGCAGTGCACATCCCTTTCTAAAATCTACCCCTCGATCGTCTCTAAACCTGGGACATTACAGCGTTACCGGCGTTCGCACGCCAACGCGTGTTTGTGACATCCTAGACTAGGGCTTAATAGGATTGATAGAATACTCATACCAACAAGTTGCAACTTCTTTTCCGGAAGCTCATCAGCAAAGAACTCCGAGGTTAAGCGTGCTTGGCTCGGAGTAATTTGAGGACCGGGAAATAGTTCCCGGGTGCGCACGAGTGAGGACAAAGTGTGCAGGAAAGACATGTGTTGGTCCGTGGGGCTAGTCTAGAGATCCTAGGGAGCTGCCAGGGGTGACATTCCCGGACGGGGGTGGTCGGGGTGTTACAGTGTTCCCGCCGCTTCTGGCCTCTTCCCGCGCTATCTTCCCGCCGGCGTCTATAAAATTCCCCCCTGGCTCAATGGAAGCCACCACATCCGCCGGCGGCACCCCTTTCTCCACCGCAAGCACAACTCTCGTCGATTAAACACCACTGCGCAATGATGAACAGCCTCGGCGCCGATCAGTTCCATCCACCACCACCTCCACCACCCGGAAGCACCGCAGTTCAACATCGACCCGGAAGCTGCGGAGAACGAGGCGTGGGAGGAGGTGGCGCTAGCGGACACCATAGCGGTGTTCGACGCCGCAACGGCGGAAGAGGCGCGGCGGCACCGGGCGGAGGAGATGGGCGATCGGTGGCATGCAGCGCGGCAGCGCCTGCACATGGAGCGGGATTTCCAATACTGTGAATGGCGGGAGGCGATGGAGCAGCGTCGGCGGGAGGCGGTGGAGCGTCAGCAGCGGCAGGCGGCGCTGGCGGCAACGGAGGCAGCCTGGGCGCGCGGGCGGATGCTTTGGCGGTGCAACTGGAGGCGTAAATGGAGGAGGAGGAGGCGAGGGACGAGGCGGAGGAGGACGAGGCGTAGCATGAGGACGATGACGACCACTTCGAGTGGTCCAACAATGACGGGCCGTACCCGGACAAGGCGGCGGATCAGCAACGAGCGCTCGTCGAGTCCTTTGAGTCGGAGAAAAAGCTCCAGGACGATGCCCGTGCCCGCGAAGACGCGCAGATTCGCCGTGCCGTCGAGCTCTCCCTCCAGGCGGCACAGCAGGGAGGGCAGGCGACGACGCGCTGATGGAGCAGCGGCGTCTAGTCACCGCCCTACGCATGGAGAGGCGTCGCGCGCAACAGGAGCTGCGGCGGAGCGGAGGCGTCGCGCGCAACAGGAGCTGCGGCGGAGCGGAGGCGTCGCGCGCAGCAGGAGCTGCGGCGGAGGGGAGGCGATGAGGGGGTGGGACCATCGAACGCACCGCCGGGCGGCCAGTAGGCTAGGGTTTAGGGTTTAGATGAATTTTCATTCGAATTTGTAATATATAATCAACTTTGAATGAAACCTTTATTTTCGTGCACTTTTATTTATTTGGAGTGGCGTTTGGGGGACGTGGCTGGGAGCGATATCTCCAAACACGGTACGAATGAAACACGTCTCCCAAATACTCGATCCAACGCCGTTTAGGAACGCCGCCGGAAATGCTCTAAGATTTGGAATTCAGCTTCTGTCAAACTTCGGCTCTCCCTCGTCTTATCAACGTGCAAGAATGAAAACCCGTGGCAGCCTCAGTTCGCGGAAGAATGACCACTCCGCTAACCCGCTGTGATCAGCACATGTTAAGCGGGGATAGTCTATTGGGCCGGATCCGTTTACATTTTCCTACTTGAGGAGCAAAAATTATCACCGGTATGTAAATACCAGCCATTTTTAAACTGTGATATGTTTTTTATTTTTGGCATCGGAGGAACGAAAATGAGTGCCTTTTTTTCATCTACAAAATAACTGAACATAACGGAGTGAGCAGCACAGTTGGAGATTTAGTTAGAGCATTTCCAGCCGCGTCTCCTAAAGCGTCTTCCAAAGGCTTTTGAGACGCACCGAACGAAAAAAACGTTCTCAGCCGCGTCTTCCAAGGCCTTCTTTTTGTCCGGCGTGGTCTGATACGATGTCCGGCTCCCCAAGCCCGTCCCCGCTACACATGGAACGCTCGGGGCACACCGAACACACCGAAATGCGAGGCGAGGTGTGGCGGGACCGGCGCGTCAACGACTCACGGACGGACGCTCAACCGCCGCCTACCTAGGGACGATGCAGTTGCCGGGAAGTGGAACCGTCGCATTGGCAACCGCGTTGATCGATGCGCGCACCTCTGAATGGAGCGCGAACTATGCGGAAGAGTAACCGCCGCTCTCTTCGATATCTGTGTCGTCGTTCCTCCGCGCTCAATAAGACCCCTACGTGTGCGCTTTCTCCGATCTACAACCGGCCGCCATTCATCGAAAGCTCTCCTCTCTCACAATGAGCGACCTCTCTGGGATTACATCAGACACCGACAACGAGGGCAAGTCTCCAGGATGGCGCCATTGGTGGGACAGAGTCCGGACGCCCAGCAGCGGTGATGATTCCCCGTCGCCATTGGACAGCGGCGAGGAATGGGAGGCCAAGGAGGAGGAGGAGGAGGAGGAGGAGGAGGAGGAAGAGGCTGAGGAGGCGGCGGCAGCCCGGGCGAAGGCGGAGGTGAATGCGAAACCGAAGGGGCAGCCGACGAGCTCGTCGACGACGAGGAGGATACAAGTTCCTTCGATGTGTCGGACGAAACTGCCTCTTCGAAAGAGGTGACGAGCAGGAAGCGCCACCGTGAGGACGACGAGGGGGCCATCAAAGAAGTAGTAGTTTAAATTTTTATATGTAAATTTTTTATATTTTTCGAAGTTTTTATCTGTAATTTGTGTATGTTGCACCGCTTTGAAAATTGGCAGCGTTATTTAACCTACACATTTTTCTATATACTAAACTAAAAAAATAGTATTTTAAAGTTTGGGGGGCAGCGTTTGGGGACGCGGCTGGGGAGCGACGTCCTCCAAACGCGACACGAACGAAACACATCCCCCAAATGCTCGATCCAAATGTGTTTGGGAACACTTTGGAGGACGCGGCTGGAGATGCTCTTAGGACCTTTTTGCTGCCGACCGCCGGCGAGGACTATGGGCTCGATCGACTAAGAGCATCTCCAGTCGCATCCCCCAAACGACGTCCGGCAAAAGCGCCGGATTGGTCGTTTGGGGACGTCCGGACCAAATTTGTGTTTGAAAGAGGTCCCTTTCCTAGACACATCCCCCAAACGCGACCTCCAAATAAAAAAGCAAGTGCAAAAGTCATGTTCGGCATCCCTGATAGAGCTTCTATACACAGGGGATGGGCTAGGGACGCCGGATAATATTTAGGGCACGTCCGTACCGAAGCGGTCTTTGGGACACGCGACTGGGACGTTTTTTTGACCGGCGTCCTCCAAATACCTTTGAGGGACGCTTTGGAGAACGCAGCTGGAGATGCTCTAACGAGTACTCCCTCCGTCCTAGTTTGTAAGTCATAATTTTTGAATATCTTGGCCCAAGATATTAGTTGATTGGGTCTTATTTTCTCTCTCTCATTGGTGCATGCAACCACTTTCTCTCCTTCATTGGTCCATGCATTATCTTTCTCTTCCTCATTGGTGCATGCAACCCCTTTCTCTCCCACATTAAATAAAATTATGCCTAGGAGGTGAGGGTTATGAGATAAATAGTTTTTAGAAATATACCTTAGAAACTAGGACGGAGGGAAAGGAGTAGTACATAGAGTATTATATAGAGCAGTTGCTGAGGTCGTTGGTGGGTGTGCAAGAAAGCATTGACCCGTGAGGTCAAGTTCACACACGACGCGTATTGCGGGCATATGGCCAAATTAAGTGCTCCAGTAGATTAACCATGATTTGGCCTGTGCGAAGTAGTATAATCCTAACCAAGCAATCATCCATGCCAGCTATACACCTACCCTACTCACCCATGTCCGTCCATGGTTTAAAATGACGACTAATGGTCAAGCAGCCGGCCGGGCGAGCCTATAAATCTGATAATTCGTCCCTCTTCAAGTCATCATTCATTCAACACACTCTTGCGCCATAAACACCATCGGTCGCCACACTCACCAGGCCACCATCAGCCCAGTAAGATCGATGGGATTGGGACGGCCGTTTTACTCGGATCTGAATGATCCAAAAATAGCGAAAATAGGGTTGATGGATCGGGTTGTGGGATTCGTAAAAGGACTGAGTGAGTCGGACAAGGAGAAAGCGGAGAAAGAGATGCGTCGTCAAATGAACATCTGTAAGCCCTTATCTTCTCGTTGGTTCAAGCAGCCGTTCACAGCGACATGGAACTCTTTTCAGCAGCAGTACCAGGCACCAACGGGGATTCCCGAGAATACCGCTAGTACAAGGTTTGCGCTAGCTTCTTCCTCATTTTCTTGATGTTCAGCTCCAGCACAAGTAGTAGTACTTGTCTAACTTTATTTCTATCCTATATTATGCTGCGTGCACAGTGGACACAGCGCACCACGGGTCGATGCGCCAGCGACAACGCCGAGCAACAATAAAATGAAAGCCAAAGATCAGGCCCAGATATAATAAGTCGAGTCAAGTTCTGCATCAATGTTTCTCAGTCAAGTTTACCACCAGTGGTCGTGCGTCTAGTCTACTACTAGTTAGTAGGCTATTCAGGTTAAAATGTACTTAACATTTTTACCGAGAAGAAATAGAATTTGTCCCATAAATTATGGCCATTGAAATGTGATGAATACATGTAAGGTGTGTGTTTACATGATTTATGAGCATCCCCACCAGGTGCCCCTTAAATTTCAGTGTGAGACATGCAGTTTTGGATGCGCGGCAGACGTTGGCACCGTTTTGGGCCTGCTGCTCAGGGCTTCTTTTACGATACCTTTTACCACTAAGGAGTATTTATCACCCCAGGTGGGCTAGACATGAGAATAAAGACATCTTACCAATTGGTTTGAATGTTAATATTAGCACTTAGCCATTGTTCTGCCCCGTCACGGGAGTGCGTCCTGATGTGAAGATTTTTTTTACCTTTAGGCTGGCCATAGTAATAAGTATCATGTAGTAGTATCATGCATATGATACTTGTGTATGATCCTATCTCTATAGTGGTTAGTATCATGAACTAGTATCATATTCATGTTATATTTATTGCTTTTTAGAATCTCAATGCAAATTTGTGCACAAGATTTGTTTGGCATTAACTTTTCTCGTGACATGCGCTATGATACAGTATCCATCTATGTTACTCTAATCTCCTCTCTCTTCCATAATTAGTTGCCACATCAGCATTTTTGTGGGACCAATGTGTATGATACTATCTATGATACTAGCACTATGGCCAGCCTTAGACTACTCACAATGGGAAGTATCATAAACTTGTATGATGTACTAGTCTATGTTACTACCTCCACAATGGATGGTATCCTAAGTGTGGTAACAAAGAGAGTTTCATTTATTATTTTGTGGGATCTATCCTAGTACTTTAACTTTGTGATCTCTTTGTGGCATGTACCAATATAAAATTTTGTTTATTGCTACACATAGACACGATATAAAAGTTAAGTAGATCCATGCAAATAATATAGCACCAATATGTCATTATTAAAATATATGTTGCATTACATGGATCAAGACTCGAAAATAATCTAATGAGGCCCGAAATTTTTCCAAATATTCTCAATCAAATCATCTTTTAGGGCTCTATGCGTTAGACGATTGCGGATTCTAGCATCTCTTTCAAGTACCTCGGCAAAAACTGGCATGTCACCATGAGTAAATACTGATGGAAGGACAATTGACGTTTATGCTTCCTCATTCAAATCAATAATATTGCCCGCCTCTTCTTTTTCATCATTGAAGATCATATTTTTTAGAATGATGCAAGCTACCATAATGTGGTGGAGATCGCCTCAGTCATATAAGCCCGTCGGATGCCGTAAAATGGACCATCGGGCCTGGAGCACACCAAAAGCACGTCCTTCCTTGCTCCTTCTTGATATTGAGCAAAGAACTTGTGCTTTTCCGTTTGAGCCATCGGTATTGACTTCACAAATGCTGCCCACTCAAGGTATATTCCATCTACAAGGTAATGATCAAGTTGGTATTCCTTCTCGTTGACACTATAATTTACCCGTGGAGCTTTCCCTTTCAGTTGCTCAATGAACAACATGAATTGATTAAGCACGTTGATGTCGTTGTTGGGTCTAGCAAGACCAAAAATGGCATGCCATATCCAAAGATCTTGAGAAGCAACCGCCTCTAGAATAAAAGTAGGAACGCCTTTATACCCATTGGTAAATTGTCCCGTCCATGACATGGGACATTTCTCTCATCGCCAGTGCATACAGTCAAGACTTCCTAACATGCCAGGAAACCCACGACTCTCGCCAATATCAAGTAAGCGTTTCACATCATCGACGTTGGGTCTTCGCAAATACTTATTGCCGAATATATCAATCACGCCTTCGACAAACATTTTTAAGGACTTAACTGAAGTGTTATCGGCAATCTTGAGGTACTCGTCTAGAGCATCCACTGGGGTACCATAAGCCAATTATATGGATGCATTGGTGAGCATTGTCCAAAACCAAGCAAACCATGGGGTGCAGGGGTATATAATGGCCTCCTATTAGAAGATTTATACATCAGTTAGGCATATGACTAAAAAAAGATCATAGAACCTCTATTGTACAAAGATATATACATTAGTTAGACATATCATGGAAATCTAAAACCAACTTACTGTAACTAAAACATCGGTGCTCTAAGTTCTAGTTCTTTGTTTAGCTAACACTCTTAGGAACCTTGCTGTAATTTACAAGTTCAATTCTCGCATCAAAGTTCATAGGAATTAGAAAGTTCATATCAAAAGCTGCACTGAAAGTTTACTAACACAGATCTGATGTAGTAGTTGTACTACTTTACTGACAGAACTTGCATCTATCAAGATGATTCTCAAAATTTATGCAAAACATGTTTACTAACCATACTTTACCATTGATTCAGAGAAGGGTTGGCGGAGGAGCTCATCGAGGCGCTCAGGTAGAAATGCGGCAGTGTCCATGGGTTGCGGAGGAGCTCGTCGGGGCGCCAGGCAACTGTTGTGGTTGTGGAGAGGGCTTGACGCATGAACTTGTTGGGTGATACGTCTCCAACGTATCGATAATTTCTTGTGTTCCATGCCACATTATTGATGTTATCTACATGTTTTATGCACACTTTATGTCATATTCGTGCATTTTCTGGAACTAACCTATTAACAAGATGCCGAAGTGCCGATTCTTTGTTTTACTGCTGTTTTTGGTTTCAGAAATCCTAGTAAAGAAATATTCTCGGAATTGGACGAAATAAAAGCCCGGAGGCCTATTTTCTCACGAAGCTTCCGGAAGTCCGAAGGAGAGACG